>NC_043957.1:7655265-7739493 GCF_902148855.1 Sphaeramia orbicularis
AGAAAATTTCAAAAACTTTGAATGTGTCCCCAAGTGCAGTCGCAAAAACCATCAAGCGCTCCAACGAAACTGGCTCACATGAGGACCGCCCCAGGAAAGGAAGACCAAGAGTCACCTCTGATGCTGAAGATAAGTTCATCTGAGTCACCAGCCTCAGAAATCGCAAATTAACAGCAGCTCAGATTAGAGACCAGATGAATACCACACAGAGCTCTAGCAGCAGACACATCTCTACAACAACTGTTAAGAGGAGACTGCGTGAATCAGGCCTTCATGGTCAAACAGCTGCTAGGAAACCACTGCTCAGGAGAGGCAACAAACACAAGAGATTTATTTGGGCCAAGAAACCCAAGGAATGGACATTAGACCAGCGGAAATCTGTGCTTTGGTCTGATGAGTCCAAATTTGACATCTTTGGATCCAACCGCCGTGTCTTTGTGCGACGCAGAAAAGGTGAACGGATGGATGCTACATGCCTGGTTCCCACCGTGAAGCATGGAGGGGGAGGTGTGATGGTGTGGGGGTGCTTTGCTGGTGACGCTGTTGGGGATTTATTCAAGACTGAAGGCAACCTGAATCAGCATGGCTACCACAGCATCCTGAAGTGACATGCCATTCCATCTGGTTTGCGTTTAGTTGGACCATCATTTATGTTTCAACAGGACAATGACCCCAAACACACCTCCAGGCTGTGTGAGGGATATTTGACCAAGAAGGAGAGTGATGGAGTGCTGCGCCAGATGACCTGGCCTCCACAGTCACCGGACCTGAACCCAATCGAGATGGTTTGGGGTGAGCTGGACCGCAGAGTGAAGGCAAAAGGGCCAACAAGTGCTAAGCATCTCTGGGAACTTCTTCAAGACTGTTAGGAAACCATTTCAGGTGACTACCTCTTGAAGCTCATCAAGAGAATGCCAAGAGTGTGCAAAACAGTCATTAGAGCTAAGGGTGGCTACTTTGAAGAAACTAGAATATAAGAGATGTTTTCAGTTATTTCACACTTTTTTGTTAAGTACATAATTCCACATGTGTTCATTCATAGATTTGATGCCTTCAGTGAGAATCTACAATGTAAATATTCATGAAAATAAAGAAAATGCAAAGAATGAGAAGGTGTGTCCAAACTTTTGGCCTGTACTGTACATACATATACATATATATATATATATATATATATATATATATATATATACATACATACATATATATATATATATATATATATATATATATATATATATATATATACATATATATATATATATATATATATATATATATATATATATATATATATATATATACTCACCCAGTGTGTCCATCCACTGTCATTGATCCAACTCCATGGGTTTGACTGGGGAATCAATGTTGTAGATGACAGTGTTTCCACGGTAACTACAGAGCCTCTGAATGTCCAAATATGGTCATGTCTGATGACCATGAAAAGATGAAGAACTGTATTTGACACCAATTATTGACATGGATTGATAGGATTAGTGGATCAACAGGAATTAAACAGTTTAGATCAGTAGATGGTTTAGGTTAAAGGAGCACATTTGGGTCTGTAACGGTTAAAGGCGGACGTTTGGGTCTTTAAGGGTTAAAGGTGGACGTTTGGGTCTTAAAGGGTTAAATTATATTGATAATATATTGTCTAGTACATATTGTATTATATAAATGCAGTTCCAAGCACCAGGGTTACTAACCCTCTGTTATTATGATGGTGTACTGTGGGCGGGGGTTTGGGTAGTCCTATTTGCACCCGTGCCTTTGTATGTTCGTTAATACGCCCTTTACCTTCACTCCATCTGATTCGAAACTTCTTAAATTATAATACATTTGTACCAACATTACCAAAAATAGTGATTGGTGAATGTAATCTGAAAAAAAATGTAACAATAGATTCATTAGTACTGTTTTGAAGTCTAGATTGTGTCATGATTATTGCAGAGAGATCAGATGGCAGAGGCCCACCTCGCTAACATCTTGTACATTGAACAAAGCACACTCTAAATTTATGAAATGGCCAATCTTGCCAAAGGTTAAAGAAACTCACTTTAAAATCATAAACAGGATTTATCCTGTAGCAGAGTTCCTTAAGAAAAGATTGAAGTTTGAGGTGGATCAATGCTCCTTCTGCAATGGTAGTGATGAAACCTTAGAACACTTATTTTTCTTATGTCCTGCATCACACTGTTTTTGGTCAGACATAAAACATTGCATTTCACTAAAAACTAGAAGCCCTCGGAGAGCGCAGACCTCCGCCAAGGCTGATCAGTGCCCCCCCCCCGTGGGCCCCCCCACCCCCGATCACCACCAAAATTTAATCATTTCTTCCTTATCCCATTTCCAACAAACCCTTAAAATTTCATCAAAATCTGTCCATAACTTTTTGAGTTATGTTGCACACTAACGGACAGACAAACAAACAGACAAACAAACCCTGGCAAAAACATAACCTCCTTGGCGGAGGTAATTAATGATATTCCATGTTTTGAATTATATCATGTTACATTTTATATGGATAATTTGACCTCATCTGTTTCAGAAATCATAAATATAATTTTATTATTGGGTAAATATCATATCCACTGTGCAAAATGGAAAAATAACAAGCCCTCCTTTTCTGGATTTACAAATGAATTTAAAATGTTGGTCTTGTCCCTAAGAACATTTGAAAAAAAAAAAAAATTGCAATGAAAATAACACAGAACATTGCTTGTTACTTATATTAATTTAAAAAGTTTTTTCTGTTGCATCTCTGCTCCTTTTCTTTAATTTAAAATGTCTAATGATTTGCACTGTATTGTATTTGAACGTATTTTTGCTCTTGCCCTACATATCCCCATGATTTTTGGACTTCATTTTATTTATGTTCATTTGTATTACTATGTTATTATCCTCATTGACAGTTTGTATTTTTTCACAAGTTCAAATACATATCTATCTATCTATCTATCTATACACACACACACGTGTATGTGTATATAAGTATATGTGTGTGTGTGTGTGTGTGTGTGTGTGTGTATATATATATATATATATATATACATACATACATACATACATACACACACACACACACACACACATATATATGTATTCGTTAATACGGATGCCAAGTTGTTTGTATATTTGTATATTGTCAATTAAAAAAACTACTTATTAACACAAGCTGAATATAAACTGTACTCACGGAACTTTAAGTGGATGAGAAGGTAAGGAGGGTCCTGGACCGGATCCATGCAGACTGAACCGGTGTGGCATAAAATACGGACCTTGTAAAATTTGGACCTATTTGGAATTTGCGCATGCGCAGCCTTACCGGATGTCAGGTTCAGCGAGGCTTTTGAAATAAGTACCTTGCGAGTAGAATTGTGCGCTTTTGGGTTGGGTTAGGGGTTAGGGTTAGGGGTTAGGGGTCGCTGAACCTGAGATCCGGTAAGGCTGCGCTCGCGCATGCGCATATTCCAAATAGGTCCAAATTTTACAAGGTCCGTATTTTATCCCACACCGGTGCAGTTAGTTCAGCAGGTGGATGGAACATGTACTTGTAGAACCTCAGACTGTCTCTGTCCACAGCAGAAAGTGTGTCTGTCTCGGTCCACTGCGCATTAGAAAGTCTGTTAGTTTAATAAGTCTGTGTGAAACTCACTGTACTTAGCATACAGAGCGGCTAACAGCTAATGACGCTAACACGCTAACACACAGTTAACCATTATATTTTTTTAAGCTTCAACATTTCATCTCTGCTCAGAAAATAATATACACTGATTACTCACTCGTCCCGGTTAACAGTGCAGAACCCGACGTGTAGTTTCTGCGTCCAACTCCCGGATTTCGACCATTTTCCGTTTTAGCTTAGCATTAGCCTGCGTTCCAGCACCCACTCAAGAGTGTCTGACCGGACTGTGGGCATCTGGCGCATGCACACTCAAGTTCCGCCCTTCGCCTCTGATTGGACAATAAACTCAACTTGACCAATGCAACAAAATAAAATACAAGACTGACAACCCAACAGTTTAGGTTGTACACAGACCATGTTTTTCCCAAGTACAACTCAAAACAGTTTATTATTTGCTGAAGATCTTCATTTTTGTAAAACTTGCAAATGATAAATAAACTCTATAAAAAAAAAAAAAAAATTAGACCAATTCTAATGAAACATTCATTATTAACCTTATCATACTTTCAGCAAAATTCCACATTCACAAATGCAAATTCTCCCATCAAAAAAATTTCTTTTAATGCTTTTCACAGTGAGGTCAAACAGTACATTGACTCAATTAAGTTTTCTCTTAATCAAAAGGCAACAACAACTGTGAACATCTGTATACATTTTGGCATTTTTCGTAAACCCCTACA
Organism: Sphaeramia orbicularis; assembly: GCF_902148855.1. NCBI lineage: Eukaryota > Metazoa > Chordata > Actinopteri > Kurtiformes > Apogonidae > Sphaeramia > Sphaeramia orbicularis. Next base: position 7,659,631 of record NC_043957.1, read on the forward strand.
CCAAGTTATGTGATGGGATTCTCCTGTTTTATGTTGAAAACCTGTAATTTTACATATTTTGCATAGTTTGTTATTATTTGCAGAAGATCTTCATTTTTGTAAAACTTGCAAATGATAAATAAACCATACATGTGTGTGTATATATATATATATATATATATATATATATATATATATATATATATATATATATATATATATATATATATAACAAAGTACAACTAAAAAAAAATTGCGGAAATTCAGCGTCTTGTCAAACTAAAAGAAAAAAACCTTGTGTTGGCTTATAACATGTTTTTTAAATTAACATACAGACAAATACATGAACTATGAATTATACTCATGATGATTATTTATATGCATGACTATGGAAGTAAATCTGTGTCATCAGATTTTGAATTATAAAACACACTGAATTTGTAGCAATGAATTTTTTTTTTTTTTTTGCACCGAAATTAAGTATCTGAATTGTTTGTCTCTGACATCAACTATGTTCATAAATTCAGAATTTAAAAAATTCAGATGGAAACATTCAGGCGCACAAAATTCAGACACTTAATTTCAGTGAAAAAAAAAAAAAAAATCAGTGTTAGAAATTCAATGGTTTTATAATTCAAAATCTCATGACACAGATTTACTTCCATAAATGACATTTTAATGAATTATATTTTTGCCTGTTTAGTCTAAAGTGCCATTTCTAGACAGGGGTTCATAAATATATATTTATACTAGCAGAGTGTAAAATTAACACCCACCAAGCTCCAAGGGCATGTGTCTAATTAAATTAGACACACCCTCCAGTGTCCGATGGAAAATGTAGACTTGTTGTGAGTTTTCGTTTTCTTCCATTGGACCATTAGTGCTGGATGGTTCTAAGCAGGTTCTACACAGACCTGGGTCCTGCACCGGGTACCCGCAGGTAGAAAGAAGAATGTTCACGGGCACCGGTAAAATTAAATGAAGTGTGGGCAGGTATCGGACATGGAAGTGAAAAAATAAAAAAAGATTCATGGATGAAAATAATTGTCAGGACATTTAATGATGATGATGATCATCCAATTTAACTGTGGTTGATTCACAGACAGTTTGTTTTATTTTGAAGTGAACTTCACGTCTGTTTACATCCACCCACAGACAGAACTGAGCAGCACAGACTGGATTCAATGATGGTGTGTGTGCCTTAAATTTATGAGTGTGAATGTACCAGTACTGTACCTGAGTCCAGCTGAGAACCCAGTCCTGGGTACGGACTATGTGGACTCCATGTCCATGTGTCTGTCCTAACATAAATAACACATGTATATGTAATACATGTATATATAAGGCATTTATAGATAACCCACAAAAAAAAAAAAAAAAAAAAAAAATATATATATATATATATATATATATATATATATATATATATGTATGTATATATATATATATATATATATATATATATATATATATATATATATATATATATATATATATATATATACATACACATATATACATACACATATATACACATATATACACACACATATATACACATATATACACACACACATATATATATAATGCATTTATATATAACCCATGTATATATAGTGCATTTATATATAATACATGTATATATAATGCATTTATATATAATACATGTATGTATAATGCATTTATATATATATATATATATATATATATATATATATATATATATATATATATATATATAATACATGTATATATAACTTATGTACAAATAGTACACATATATAATACATGTATATATAACGCATGTACATATATATATATATATATATATATATATATATATATATATATAAAACCCATGGATATATAACTCATGTCTATATAATGCACATATATATAATCCAAGTATATATAACTGGTGTCTATATATTTCATGTATATATAACCTGTGTCCAGTGGTGACCCTGGTGCTTTGTGCTCTGCAGTAGATCCTGTTTTCTGTGTTTGGTGGATGAACCTCCTGTTTGCGTCTGTATCTGTCAGTGGAAGTGTCGACTGCAGGCTCTGACACAAACTTATGGAATCCCATTAAAGGACCTAAAAACAGCCAGTTCAAGGCCCGTCAGCGTCAGAGGGAGCTGAGGAGGACGGCAGCACCGGGGGTGTGAGTGTGTGTGGGGGGGGGCGGCAGCACCAGCAGGAGTCAGCCAGAGGAGGAGGAGGGCAGCAGCAGTCAGCCAGCGTCCACCCACCGACTACAGCAAGACAGAGCCACAGCTCCACCTGCTGACAGAAAGATGTAGTACATGTGGGTTAGGGTTAGACCAGATAGGACTGGACCTGCTGGGTTAGGGTTAGACCGGACTGGACCTGCTGGGTTAGGGTTTGACCGGACTGGACCTGCTGGGTTAGGGTTAGACCGGATAGGACTGGATCTGCTGGGTTAGGGTTAGACCGGATAGGACTGGACCTACTGGGTTAGGGTTAGACCGGATAGGACTGGACCTGCTGGGCCGATACTACTGAGCTGGTACCACTGGGCCAGGAGCACTGGGCTGATGTCACCAGGTCAAAAACAGGACAGAGGTTTCATTCATCTGCAGAAACAGCATCAAAAACTCTGGAATATTGTCAGAATAATAATCCTCCATGTAATAATAATAATAATAATAATAATAATAATAATAATAATAATAATAATAATAATGATCCGATGCTAAATTCTCCTGGTGGTTATATTTTATTATCAGCTCCTGTTTGAGTTCAGGCCCAGGGACAAATACACCCCCTTGAGTCCAAACAAAAGAACCTCCTCCAGACCAGAGGAGAACCTGCACCAAACACCTCCAGTGGGTCTTCATCAACAGAATGCTAATGCTAATGCTAATGCTCCACTCAGACACTCTGCTTCTGCTGCATTTCCACATCAAATACTGGGATCAGCTCTTTATTGTTGTTTGATAGTTCCATTCACTGTGTGTCTGCATGTGTGTGTTCTACTGTGTGTCTGCATGTGTGTGTTCTACTGTGTGTCTGCATGTGTGTGTTCTACTGTGTGTCTGCATGTGTGTGTTCTACTGCACTATTTCCATCAGATGAAAACTGGGATGGGATTCAGACCTGTGGTTGCAAATGGATTAACCATGTGTTTACTTCAATGTGCATCGACTTCAGGTGGGTTTTACAAATAAGGCTGTAAATCTGGGACGCACACTAACTATCAGCACCAATAATTATATCCGATATTGGAAAAAATGACATCATTCAGATATTTAAAGATTTCATCGCTAAATACAGCCCATAATAATACATCTAAATTGCTTAGATTTGGTGCATTTCACCTGTACACAGTGCATGTTGTTGCCTTGGCAACTGCCATAAAAAACCAAGAAGAAGAAGAAGGAGAAGAAGAAGGAGAAGAAGAAGAAGAAGAAGAAGAAGAAGAAGAAGAAGAAGAAGAAGAAGAGGTGTGGATCAGTCCATTGTTTGTCAGTCAGAGGGTTTTCAGTTCCTAAGTCTGGAACAGCTGTAAGACCAAGAAGATCCAGATCCAGACCCAGATCCAGATCTAGATCCAGATCCAGATCCAGATCCAGTGGTTGTTTAGTCTGTTTTGTTCAACAGCAGCAGAAGAACAGGGACATTCAAAAACACTGATCGTCCAAACAGCTGATCGTAGTTTAATGTCCAGAACAGTGACCAATCAGAACCAAAGTAGGTGTGGACATCTGTAACCACGCCCACTTTGCCCTCTGCTAAACCCCACCCCCAGTGTAATGGCTGTTGTCCTCTCCACATTCTAGAGACGAAGCTGAATGAGTGAAAACAGAGAGTCCATCTGAAGCAGACACAGGCTTTAGGTTCTGTTGAAGCTTTTATTGGCCAATGAACGGAGTTTAACACTGACTGGAAAGAAGAAGAAAACAACTGGAACTATGGGAAATATCAGTGTTTGGTATCGGTTGTAAAAACATGCTGCCTCTCTAGTTTAAATGGTTCAAATGTGTTTGCAACCTTAGAAATAAAAAAAACACATGAAAACATACTAATCACAAGTGTGTGTTGAGTAAATTATTGACTTGTTTGTCTTTGTTGGATAATGAGGTTAGGAGGGAAGACAACCCCCCCCCCCCCCCCCATCCACTGGGACCCACCCCCCTTTTAATCAAATCAACTTTTCCCATAGCAATTAATATTAGAAGCTGTAAATTACCCAGGAGAACCACATGACGTGCCCCCCCCTTTTCCCCTGGGGGGGCAGTGAAGGCAGGGGGGGGGGGGGGGGGGGGGGGGGCTGGATGCTCGTGCTTTCCCTCCACAGTCTGTTTAGTCTGGGACACATTCTGAGATAAAGGCCCGTCCTCCTGCCAACGCATCCATCAGGCTCAAAATGAAGCTGCATTTTAGAAGGAGCTGAAGTTGGTTCAGTTTTGGGTTTAATTAAAGATACGGATCAAAAATGAAAGGATTCGACGAAAAACTCTGAACACACGACAAACAACAACACAAGAATATTTGAGTCTGAAGGTTTAGGACCAGAGCCTTTGATAAAAACAGAGGTACCACACTTCCATAGACTCCTGCTGTAAAAAATGTCAGACTAAATATGGACGTCCTTCCTGGTTCTGGAGGCGGGGCCAATAGTTCCAAACGATCAGTGTAACAGCGTCTGAACACATTCATTTGTATTTGTGCTGATCTACCAACTCCAGCTCTATGCTGATCAGATATGGTCATCTTTCCACTGATCCAGTGTATTTTCTGTATTAGTGACATTTCTGTTGTAAATTCTGTTTTCTTTGAAGGAAGACAAACTTCTGTCACTGTGTTTGGAAGATCAAACTCATCCTAGAGGAATTCTGTTGAGTTTATTAATGTTGAGTTTTTACAGTTTATGGTCTGTGCTAACGCTAACATGCTAAGTTAGCCTGTCTGTCTGCTATCCTGTGGTTAATGCTTTACTGTGTGTGTGCTAATGCTAACATGCTAAGTTAGCCTGTATGCTATCCTGTGGTTAATGCCTTATGATAATAATAATAATAATAATAATAATGATAATAATAATAATAATAATAATGATACATTTTATTTGTAAAGCACTTTTCACTGAACTCAGACACTTTACATACAGCAGATAAAAACAGAAATCAAACACATTAAAAACAGATAAAAGCAGGTGCAGAAAGCAGGTATATAAATATTACTTAAACATTTAAAGAAATCTTAAATAAGTGAGTTATTAAAAGGGATTTGAAGGTGTTGAGGTCAGAGCAGTGTCAGATGGTAGGTGGGAGAGAGTTCCAGAGGGTTGGGGCAGCAACAGAGAAAGCTCTGTCCCCCCTGGTTATTACATTTGTGCTAATGCTAACATGTTAAATTATCCTGTCTGCTATCCTGCGGTCAATGCCTTACTGTGTGTGCTAATACTAACATGCTAAGTTAGCCTGTATGCTATCCTGCGGTCAATGCCTTATTGTGTGTGCTAATACTAACATGCTAAGTTAGACTGTCTGCTATCCAGTGGTTAATGACTTATTGTGTGTGTGCTAATGCTAACATGCTAAGTTAGTCTGTCTGCTATCCTGTGGTTAATGCCTTATTGTGTGTGTGCTAATGCTAACATGTTAAGTTAGTCTGTCTGCTATCCTGTGGTTAATGCCTTATTGTGTGTGTGCTAATGCTAACATGCTAAGTTAGTCTGTCTGCTATCCTGTGGTTAATGCCTTATTGTGTGTGTGCTAATGCTAACATGTTAAGTTAGCCTGTATACTATCCTGTGGTCAATGCCTTATTGTGTGTGTGCTAATGCTAACATGCTAAGTTAGCCTGTCTGCTATCCTGTGGTCAATGCCTTACGCCCTAACACCCCCCTCCTACATGGGGACAAGTCCAGGTTGGGTTTTCTGAAACTCGTGCTTCTTCGATGCAGAGGCTTTTGCTCCACTATGAGCATGTGCAGACTCATTTCTACATCCCATAATTCACAGGGGCACTTTGCTCACGGTTTGTTAAGCGTCCAATCAGCCGTCCCCCTCTTATCAGGACGAGTTCTGTTCGTATTAGAGTCCTAACAAGGAACAAATCAGGTTCAATTAGAGCCAGTGGAGGAGGGGTGGACTCACAACAGGCCTGAAACAGCACAAACTGGACCCCCCACCAAGACCAGGACCGGTTCACATACTGGACCCCCCCACCAAGAACAAGTAGGTGGACACTGAGGGGACAGGGTGGTCTACAGGAGGTGGACACTGTGGACGGTCTTACTGTTTCTCATGTTTCCGTCCATTTTCCTCTGACAGTTTGTCCCAGTTTTATTTATGTGTGTATATATGTCGAGGCCCAAAACGGAATCTGGCCCGATTCAGAATCGGGCCGGCCCAGAATGGAATTCTATTCTAGGCCGGCCTAGAATGGAATCCTGCTGCTATAATGTTATTTTTATACCATGTTTAATGCAAATGATCTAAATTATTACAAAAATCAATACATGGAATTTGCAAATATGTGAAAAAAAATGAAACAAACAACATTTTAATTGTAAACTATAATACACTTTATTTACAAATAGAACCTAGTGGTACTCCCCACCAATATATGGTACAGTGAAATCGACGGAAATTGACAATAGTTACTCAAGGTATGTAAGACTGAAAATGTAAAATTATGACAAATTATGGAATTATGGATCATTTGCATTAAACATGGTATAAAAATAACATTATAGCAGCAGGATTCCATTCTAGGCCGGCCTAGAATAGAATTCCATTCTGGGCCGGCCTGATTCTGAATCTGGCCAGATTCCGTTTTGGGCCTCGACATATATATATATATATATATATATGTATATATATATATATATATATATATATATATATATATATATATATATATATATATACTTTTAAACTGATGTGAAACTGTCATTGGTTCAAACTGAACACACGACAACAAACACTTCCCATCCGGACTCTTTTGTTTGGTTACCATGGTAACAACAGTGGAGTTTGGGCTGTTTGAAATGACATCCGTGTTAAGTGTTTTACAAAAGGTGTAAAAAAAAAAAAAAAAAAGAACTGTCAATGAGAACGAGTTAAAACATTTCCCAGAGCAGATGAACCAAAGTTGATCCAGTTTATTTAAACCGGTCAAAGCAAAAAAAAAAAACACAAAACAGAAAAACTGATAGAAAAGTTCAAAGTCAAATAGTGACATTGATCGACTGAAAACACATGTGCACTTTATTTCAGTTCTGTGGGTCAAAGTCAAGGTCCAGTTCATTTCTACATCACACTTAAAACCACATTAAAGATAGAAGTAAAAATATACAAAATATACATATAAATATATAAGAATAGATGTAGTCAAACTGATCTGAACAGATGAACAATAATAGAATAAATCAAACTCAAACTCAACCAGAAGATGAAACAAATACAGTACACTCTGGTATTACAGTATTAAAGCCCCCCCCGGTAACATCTACAGCCTCTGGCCTCTGTGTCCTTCACACTGTAAACACCCAGTATGGGGGGGGGGGGGGGTCCCACAGGGCACCGGACTAAACCACCCTCAGATGGACTGGGTTGGAACTAATCCCTTGGAAATCCTCTGTTTCCCCTGAGCCCCCCCCCCATAGAATAGAATAGAATAAAATAGAACAGAATAGAATAGAACAGAATAGAACAGAACACCATCCATCCATTATCTTCCGCTTATCTGGGGCCAGGTCACGGGGGTAACAGTCTAAGCAGGGATGCCCAGACTTCCCTCTGCCCAGACTCCTCCTCCAGCTCTTCTGGGGGGACCCCGAGGCGTTCCCAGGCCAGCCCAGAGACATAGTCTCTCCAACGTGTCCTAGGTCTTCCCCGAGGTCTCCTCCCGGTGGGACATGCCTGGAACACCTCCCCAGGGAGGCGTCCAGGAGGCATCCGAAACAGATGTCTGATCCACCTCAGCTGGCCCCTGTCGACGTGGAGGAGCAGCGGCTCTACTCCGAGTTCCTCCCTGGTGGATGAGCTCCTCACCCTATCCTTAAGGGTGCGCCCAGACACCCTGCGGAGGAAACTCATTTCGATCGCTTGTATCCGGGATCTTGTCCTTTCAGTCATGACCCAAAGCTCATGACCATAGGTGAGGGTAGGAACGTAGATTGACCGGTAAATCGAGAGCTTCGAAGAACAGAACACAAAAGAACAGAATAGAATAGAATACAATAGAACAGAATAGAATAGAACAGAATAGAGTAGAATAGAACAGAATAGAATAGAATGGGGTTTCAAAGCACCCATTCCTCCCACATCCTCTGCATGTACCCTCTGTTGCTGGGGTTGTTACCATAGTAACACTCCATCAGTACCATGTTCTCTGTTCTGCTCCATCAGTGTCTTGTTCCATCAGGATGTCCTGGTTCCCCAGGCGATGTCCGAGTTGGTTTGACTCTGTCATTTATTGTAACGCTCATTCGGAGGTATAGTGTAAAGGGCCCAACTAGATCCATGCTTCACTCCTACCGGGATTCAAACCGGCAACCTTCCACCCCAAAGTGTGTGTGTGTGCGTGTATGTGTGTACATGGGTGTAAAAGCGCAGGTTTCTGTCACAGAAAACACCAACACACGTTTGTTTTGTTATCTTTATGGGCTGAATATTACTTTGGCAAATACATCGTATTTCTGTACAAATATTGTAAGAAAATGAGAACAAAGAAAACAGACGTTTTTCCATTGAATAAATATGATTGTAAATGCATTAAACAATTACACACAGCACAGTCGAGGTCAAACAGAAACACTGGAACACATTATACTGTCTGTTCGGATACAAAAACTGTACAGTAATAAAACTTTTTTTATTGTTATTATTAGATTTCTCTACAAAAATAATAGTCTGGCTAATTCTGCGAAGGGAGCGAGAAAAGACGAGAGAAAGGAAATGAGAGAGAGAGAGAGACAGTGAGAGAGAGAAGCTGAAAGATGGACCCAGACCACGTCCAAACCAGGACAAGTATGAGCAGAACTGTCCACTGGCGCAGACGCAGATGTACACGCAGACGTACGCGCAGACGCAGACGTACGAGCAGCCACAGACGTATGCGCAGCCGCAGACGTACGCGCAGACGCATGCACAGACACAGATGTATGTACAGATGCAGATGTACGCGCAGACGTGGACACAGACGTTCGTACAGATGCAGACATACGCGCAGACGCAGATGTATGTGCACACGTACGTGCAGATGCAGGCGTATGTGCAGATGCAGACGTACGCGCAGACGCAGATGTACGCGCAAACATGGACGCAGACGTACGTGCAGACGTACACGCAGACGCGAACATAATCCGATCATGACTCTACAGATTATACGTCAGCCTTTACAGTAAAGTTACACTTTAAAAAACTTTAACTATATAAGTTATTCCTGTTTTAAACTAAAACTGTGCTTTTTGAATTTTAAACCATGAAGTCGTTAATATTAGAATTTTGAATGAACTTCATTAAAGAACCACAGAACGGAGGTGAACATTTACTGGAATAATGAAACTCAGATTCTCAAACATACGATGAAAAGGACAGAAACAAAGTGAATTTAATCAAATGGACTTTTATTTCCTGTAAATCTACAGACGCTCAAACCTCAGTTCTGTTTTTGTGTCCTAACGCTGACGACGACGTTGAAAAATGTTGAAGAAACAAGTTCAACAAATAAAAAAGGCTTTTAAATGTTCAAAAAAATGTCAAAAGGAACTGACAGAAGAACAGACGCTGCTGTTGATCAGATAAATACAGATTCAATTAATGACATTAAATATACGGTAAATATCATATTTATGTCAAAACGACGCCTCATTATTTAATGTGTGAACTCGACGACATGAAAATGAATCCAAACACTTCAAAGTCCAAATGAGAATCCAGGAAAATATGAAATAAATCTGTTTTACACAGGAACGACTAATGTTCGTATTTATTTAATACTTTCATATAAAGATTTGAGTTGATGTCACTGTTGATAGATCAATCAGCTGATCAATCCTTTCAGTGGAAAATCCAACAGAACGTTCTACTTCCTGTTGTTCAGCCAATCAAAACAATCCCCCATTAAACCCACTTAATCTATTCCAGACCAGTTTAAGGTGGTCCATATCCATTCCGGACCAGTTCAAGGTGGTCCATATCCATTCCAGACCAGTTTAAGGTGGTCCAACGAGTCAACGCTACAAACACCACCATCTCTGAACCTCTCTCTCTGAGTTTTTCCAGTTTCCACCTTAAGTCCTGATGTCTGTCGGACCCTGGTCCTGGTTGTGATGTGGGCCGTGGTTTGGCTTTGGCTCCATCATCATCATCATCATCATCTCTACTTCCTGTATTAACCCTCCGGCTCCGCCCACAAACACTCATCAGCCAATCATCATTCTAATATCAATGTTTCATTAATTCAGTTTCTTTTTTTTTTTTTTTTACTTTTTATATTTTTTTTTGTGTTTTTCATCAACTTGATCCATAAATAAAAATACTAAATACTCAATAACTGTCAAATTTTAACCCCTTAAATGACATAAACATTTCCTTTTCCTTTTTGTCAGATGGAAAAAAGTAGATTTTTACTTTGACATGTTTTCATCCAGGTTTGTTTTAAAATAAGACAATATTACTACTACTACTACTACTACTAATAACTAGAAAAACACTCAGAGAGCGCTAAAAATCTACTAAAAATAATACCTGGCCTTTGGACTTAGACTGTTAGCACTGATATTATTGTCTTTTTTTATTGTGTTTTCCTCTATTTCATGTGTTTTGCCAAGATATAAAAATAACAAATATATTAGTTGAACTATACAATTTATGCAATTTATTAACAACCAAAATATATGCGTTTAGTAGAAGAGCACATTAGTACATGACATACAGCTAACATCTTCCAAAACTAATTCACGAAAATCCGTTTATCGGTAATAGCGATTTTCTTCTGGATCTACCTCTATAGCTTTGGTTTACACCAAATATACAAGTTTTGCATTAATTTAATCTGCATTATTAGATTCCTTAACCAAGAAAACACACCTTTAGCAATTGGATTCACTTTGATATCATGATTAGTTCAGAATTTATTAACGAAAATCACTTTTTCGGAAATGTCGGTTTTCTCCTGGATCTACCTCCATAGTTGTTGAAAACACTTCAGATTTCACACTGTCATGGCTATATTTTGGTGTTTGTTGCATGTCAATACCATCATTTGTTCCCTTGTTAGGATGAAAATTCCAAAACGCCACTATTTTTTCCTGTTCTGGATCATGGGATCCAGAATTTTGTGAGGATCCAAATCAGTCTTCAATATCTTGTAGAACCTGTTGGGGACTTTTTTTTTTTTTTTTGACCATTCATTGTGGAGTTCCACATACATATGTTGAAAATATCCCTATCTCCCAATGATAAAGAATTGTTTTTAAAAATTCCTAGATTCAGACAGTGATCCGGATCATTCCCAAAATCTAATCATTTGTTACTCGTTCCATTTCGGACATTTCCTGAAAATTTCATCAAAATCCGTCCATAACTTTGTCAGTTATGTTGTTAACTAACCAACAAACAAACCCTGGCAAAAACATAACCTCGTTGGCAGAGGTAAAAATCGTTCCAGTTCCATCAGACTACAGGTCATAGCTCAAACATGTCAAAGTAAAACATCTACTTTTTTCCATCTGACAAAAAAAGGAAATGTTTGTCATTTCAGTTTAATGCATGAATCTTATTGGAGTTTAAATGACAGGTTTGTAACAGAAACAAACTGATGTTTTTGATGCAAAACAAATGTTTTCATTTCCCAGTTGAAATATCATCCACGTCAGTGATTCACACTAACATTAAACGGTGTTGAATCTGACCTTTGACCTTTTATCCCTGTAATATTATTGGAAACAAACATGTGACTGAACCAATGACGTTACGAGGCTAAAAATATGCATTAGTATTATTATTGGTTCTAGGTTAAAGGTCAAAGGTCATGTGTGTATTTTTTACTCACTTGGTAGAAGGGCGTTAGTGTCGGAATTTAACACTGTTTAGTATGGGATGGATTTAGTGGATGGATCTGAATTTAAACAATCAGACACAAATGAACAAGCGTTGAATTCAGACCAAAAATAAACTGACCTTTAACCTTTTTTTTTTTTCTTATAATGGGCTCAGCTGGCTGACAGGCAGCTGTACCGATAAGGCAGCAGCCGACACCAACTGTACTGAGTACCTTTAACCTTTAATAACTCTAATAAAGTGTGTTTCATATGCTCACCTGGACACCGGAGGGTTAACTCTGCTCATACTGAGGGAGGACTCTGAGTAAAAGTTAGCGTCAGGTGGTCTCTTCTGTCCAAAACATTGTACAAAGTGGTATTTGTCCTAAATCGAAGCAGAAGCAGTAGATTGACAGCGAACGTCTGAACGGACTCAAAGCAAAACTGAAAATCTGAAAAAAGAAACGAAGTAAACGTTTTCAGTAGAAAATGTGTTTGTGCCATAAATGAGCTGGAACCCACCGCTCTGAAAGACCCCGGTCCAGGTTTTAGATCCACATGGGTATAGGTTTAGGTGGACATTTGCTATTAACCTCCTCAGACCCAGAAAATGTCAGCAAAGTACCAGCTTTTTTTGTTTTTATTAAATAAGTGCCTATATTGGAAACATCATGACGCAACAGTTTTTTTCAGATGCAGTTTTTAAATGTTTTTGGAATGTCCTTTGTGGTGGACAGTTTTCTTTTCTTTTTTTTTTTTGTATAAAGTTATGAAACTCTTGTCCACAAATGTGAACAGAAAACCCATAGCTGGGTCTGAGGAGGATAATGAACACAGGTTTGGAGCGTATTTACTAAATAAATGGGAAGTGACCTCAATAAGATGCGTAATAAAAGTCTATTCAGATGAAGAAATAAGAGCCTAGCGCTGTTAGCGTTAGCATCGAACAGCTGATCCAAACCCTGAACAGGGGGGTCCTGGTCCTGGTCAACAGGGTGGTCCTGGTCCTGCTGAACAGGGGGGTCCTGGTCCTGCTGAACAGGGTCATGCTGGAGATCCTTCTGGATGAGGGTCGGACTCTGATAAGTTAAGGGGTTTTTCTCAGACCCATTAAAGTTGAGGGGAAAAGCAGAACCTGTCCAGTTGAAACAGAGTCAGTGGGTCCGAACATGCACAGGTTATAAAGCTTCAAACCATCCAGTCCCAAATGGTACAAAAACATCCATGATGCATCTGGAGCGGCCGGTGCTGGTGACCCGGTGCTGGTGACCCAGTCCACAGATCAGACCACGTATGAGGGAAGTTCTGCAGAAAACTGCACGTGTACATGAGGTTTCAAACATCCTGGAAACACACAGAACACACAGTCCATCAGACACGGAACCGATCTGACCCACAGAACCAGGGATGGAACGATTATCGGTAGAACCATAAACCACGGTAAAATTGCAGACGGTTAGTATTACCGTTTAAATTCTAATTATCATGATAATTGTGTTTGATTACCACACTTTTAGGGGAGAAAATGTCTATGTAAAGATCTGCTTTTATTTCAAATATTTGAGTATAGTTTTAATTTATTACAATTTTAATTTTCTATACCTAATATTTGGAACCAATATTCACTTTTAAAGTCTGTGAAAAAGTTCATTAAGCATCTGTGTGTTATTTATGCAATAATTTATATACATTTTTCAAAGTGGATTTTATATATTTTTGTATTTTCTGTCCTTTTATGTTTTTATAGTAGGTTAAAGTGAAAAAATGATAGACAGATGATATAGATGAAGTTGTGCTGAAAAAACAGATCCCAAACATGGGTATAGTAAACATTTGTTTATATAGTATATAAAGGCAAAATCAAAAGGACTGAAATTGCACTAAGCTTTCCTGTGAAATCTCAGTTTTATCTGGTTATTCAAATGTTTTGTGTGAAAGGAGAGTTTGTAAATGTAAATATCTTATAATTTAATGTTTTTTATTATATCAAAACAAAGTTTGCATTATTTATAGGTTCTTATGCTTTTATTGGTCCAGTCTGGTCTGGTCTGGTCCAATCTGGTCTAGTCTGGTCCAGTCTGTTTGAGGTCAAATTGATCTAAATGTGGAACCTGAACTAACATGAGTTGAACAGAACTGATCACAGCATTAATCGGATGCATTTATGTGACTAAACATGTCTGTATTTAAACTGTCATCCATCCCATAATAAACCTGATCTGAACCCACAGGTTTGAATGGAAATCAATGATAAATGGGATTAAAGTGGAATTTAAACTGAATTTATTTATTTATTTCATATATTGTCTCCATTAAAGTTATTTTTTGCATTAAAACAAAAAGAAAAAAAATGCAGTTGTCATTATTTATAAGTGACTGTTTTTACTGTCGATCAAATGGAGCCAGATCAGACCCTTTGGAGGACTGGTTTGGGTGGACTGGTTTTGGTGGACCGGTTTTGGTGAACTGGTTCTGGTGGACCGGTTCTGGCCCAGGGTCCACATGTTTGCCCCCTCTGCAGCAACAGTATCATGTGACAGGTTTGTGTAAATAAACCCATGTCAGATCCTGTGGGTTTCAAACCACGTTTGCCTAAAAACAAACAGGTGAAAAACGAACAGAAAGACTGAGTTCAAAAACAAGGATTCAACTTTAAAACAGAAGAAAAATGAGACAAAAACAGGAACAACTGAAGCAGAAAACACATGGATCAGCTGTTAGAGTGTTATTATTATCAACATGGACAGACGGAACCAGGAACTGGACCTATGGGGGGGGGGGGGGGGGGGGTCAGTTAATTGTCAATTAACTGACAATTTGAATTTGTTTCCTTAACCTCCTCAGACCCAGCTATGGGTTTTCTGTCCACATTTGTGGACAAGAGTTTCACAACTTTATACAAAAAAAAAAAAAAAAAAAGAAAAGAAAACTGTCCACCACAAAGGACATTCCATAAAAATTTTAAAAAACTGCATCTGAAAAAACTACTGCATCATAATGTTTCCAATAAAGGCACTTATTTAATAAAAAACAAAAAAAGCTGGTACTTTGCTGACATTTCCTGGGTCTGAGGAGGTTCAATTCCATTAATTGTCTGTTAATTGCTCTTTTCCTCAGTGGTGTCTGTGGTGTGGACACTAGGGGGCGCCAGTGCATAAACTAGACTACAACACTGAGGAGGAATGGGGGGGGGTGTTACCCTGTCCACACCTGACTGAAGACCTGTCTGCACTGTGACCTACAGTCAATACTAGAGTAGTGGAGCACTAGAGAACTAGAGTACAAGAGTAGTTGAGTATTAGAGTAGTGGAGTACTAGAGTACTGGGGTGGTGGAGTACTAGAGTAGTGGAATACTACAGTACTAGAGTGGCGGTTGCAGGTCTACTTCCAGGTTTAACAGACATCTGTGTTGATGTGTTTGTAGAACCTGAAGTGGGTTCACTCATGTCTTTCTGTATTTATTGGGTCATGTCTTCACTGAACTTCATTGGGTTGTGTCTTTACTGAACCCTGTGTGTTGTGTTTTAATGTCAAACAGTGGGTTAGTTGAACTCGTCTACATTTATGCGTTTCATACTCATGTCCTTTAGTTTTCACTGAGCAGTTGACTGGACCGCGTCACCGCTGAGAAAAACACAAGAACAAACAGAATGAATCCAATGACCAGGACATGAGGAGAACAGCAGGACAAATGAAACAGCATGGAGGGAACCAAAGAGCCAATCAGAGGCCGTCTTTACCGATGGGCTGCGAAGTCGACTCTGCGTCCAGAATCTCCAAAGAATGAACCAGGTCCCGCTGTGAGCTGGGGGGCGTGGCCACCGTTGGATCCGCCGGACTCATCATTTCTTGTTCTTTTTCGTTCTGCATCTGCGCATAGACGTTGAGGCCTGGGATCTTCCTTGAGGAAAGATTTACAGTGAGGTAAAAGAGCAACAGACAACAGGCTAAAGTAAAAAAAAAAAAAGAGTAAAATAAAAGAGTGACAGACAACAGGCTAAAGTAAAGAAAGACTAAAGTAAAAAAAGACTACAGTAAAAAAAGACTAAAGTAAAAGAGCAACAGACAACAGAATAAAGTAAAAAAAAAAAAGAGTAAAGTAAAAAAGACTACAGTAAAAAAGAGTGAAGTAAAAGAGTGACAGACAACAGGCTAAAGTAAAAAAAGACTAAAGTAAAAAAAGACTACAATAAAAAAAAGACTAAAGTAAAAGAGCGACAGACAACAGAATAAAGTAAAAAAAAAAAAGAGTAAAGTAAAAAAAAAGTTAAAAAAGAGACTAAAGTAAAAGAAAGACTAAAGTACTAGTGAAGGGGTCCAGGACAGAGCCAGGGGGAACACCACACTGAGCCACATCCACCCTCAGATCCTGTTGGAGGGACCCTTTAAGGACCACCAGGTCCTTCACCATCACTATTATATACAATTACGTTCTAAAAATCTTCCATGTCTCTGTCACTGACTGCACTCTGCAGCTCTAAGCCCCACCCACTTCCACCCCTCCCCCTCTGCCAGTCAGACCTCTACCCTCATGTGGATGTTGTCAATAGCAGTTCCAGTCGTTTAAATGAATGACGCGCTGGTGACACGCTGGCCTTGAAAGGGTTCATTCTTTTTCATGAAAACAGGTCTGGATGTAAATCAGTGTTTGTACAACAGCTAACAGATAAACAACGGCTAACAGATAAACAACAGCTAACAGATAAACAACGGCTAACAGATAAACAACGGCTAACAGATAACCTGTGTGACTGTGCAGTTGTATTCAGTGGTCGTCGTGGCGACCCTTCGTGACCTTTCCCTTTAAAGTGCACATGTGCTTTAACATTTGGAAAGGTCAGTGTCTGTGTATCGATAAGAGCTGAAACATGACTGACACTTCCACTGCAGGAGGAGCAGGAGGAAGAGGAGGAGGAAGAGGGGGAGGAGGAGGTGGTAGAGGAGGAAGAGGAGGTAAAGGAGGTAGAGGAGGAGGAGGAAGACAACGGTGCAGACATTTGACACCCACAGATCCTCCTCCTCTGTGGGTTCCTGGACTGTCAGGATCCTTCAGACCCCTTTGACCACCAGTGACTTGGACTGGATCTGGACCATATCTAGACCGGATCTAGACTAGATTTGGACTGGATCTGGACTAGATCTGGACAAGATTTGGACTGGATCTGGACATGGGTCTTTTGTTTCCTGAGCTGTCAGGGTGGTTAGGGTTAGGGGTTATTGGGTAATAGTTGAGTGGTTTCTGGGTAAATTTTTGGTGGTTTTGGGTTGATTTCTGTGTAATTTTTGGGGGTAGGGGTCTTTTGTTTCCTGCACCGTCCAGATCCTTCAGACGTGCAGACACACCTTTGACCACCACCGTCTCCGTTCCACACACCTGACATTTGACCAACACTTTACCTCTTGAATTTGTAGACGACAAACACGGCTAAACCCACGACCACCACCGAGAGGAGCATGAGCATGGCAGAGCCGCTGTGGGTCTGACTGGTGTCCACTAGGGGCGCTGCAGAGACAAGGAGACACAAACAGGACAGCATCAACGTCCAAACCGCCAGGACGAGGAGCTGGACCTGCACCTGGAGGAGGAGCTGGACCTGCACCTGGAGGAGGAGCTGGACCTGCACCTGGAGGAGGAGCTGGACCTGCACCCGGAGGAGGAGCTGGACCTGCACCTCCAGGAGGAGCTGGACCTGCACCTGGAGGAGTCAAGCATGGAGCAGTGAGGAAGGAGGGAGCCAATCAGAGCCAGAGGCGGGGTTATCAGAGCCAGAGGCGGGATAATTGGAGCCAGAGGCGGGGTTATCGGAACCAGAGGTGGGGTTATCAGAGGGGCGGGTCCATCTCCTCAGGTGTGCTCAGTGCGCCTGCTGTGTCCACCTCCACATCCCTCCGTGCTCCTGGTAGGCGGGGTTTACCTGCTGATAAATGGGCGGCGTACACCGTGACCTGGACTCCGGGCCGCAACGTGAACTGCACCAGGTTCTGATTTAAGGCGTTGAGTAGAACCTCTGAGAGCTGAGGTGGAACAAACAGGAGGAACAACACATCAGAGAGGCAGGGCTTCACACGACAGTCGCACACATCAGAACACGTCAGCCTCATAAATGAGCGCAAATATAGAGTTTGAACCCTGATGAATGTGACACCAGGTCAACACACGGTTTAACAGCGGGATGGAAAAGACTAAAGCACCCACAGGACCAGATTATTATTATTATTATTATTGTTATTATTATTAATATTATTATTATGACTACTACTACTATTATGAGTACTATTATTAGTTCTGTCATTATTATTATTATTAATATTGTTATTATTATTGTCATTGTTAGTACTATTATTATTACTATTACTATTATACTATTATTATTATTAATTGTGGTTGTAGTATCTGTTCGACATTAAATAAAAAAACCTTTGAGCTCAAGTCCAAGTTAGATGACGATACATCTGGGAATCAAAAGTGTCGCACAATTAATACTAATTTTAAAAAATGTTTCTCTAGAATTATATCAAAAAAGAAAATCTAAATAAGTTCATAATTGAACAGTGCACAGTGTTTTTTCACATACGGGTTAAAAATACACATCAGGTCTGTTTTGATGCAGAGGTAAAACGCTGTTAGTTTGCATCATCTGTACCCCCCACCCCCCCATCTGAGCTGAGCTGCTCTGTTTACGTCGGAGTCTTTGTCTGTGGAACCTTTTGGTCTGATGCATAATTCATATGATGCAGACTTACCTGATCTGTGTTCCTAACCTTCTGCACCCACAGCACAACTTTGATAGAAATCAGGCAGATTAACCCCCCACCCCCACCCCCCCAGCCTCACATCCCCTTCCACATCTTAATGCATTTAGAGGATTTCATTCCTTCCACTTCTCCACCCTGAGGCTGTAATCCAACACAAACACGTCCACATGCAGTTCTTCTGTTTCAACCCAAACTGAACCGAACCTTCCACTTCCTCTACCTACGTTCACTCTGGGTCTGAGCTCTTCTGTTTCCACCTGTACCGGTCCAATCTGACCCAAACTGAACCGAACCTTCCATTTCCTCTGCGTACGTTCACTCTGTGTCTGAGCTCAGGCTTCATTCATCTACATCTGCCTCATTTACCAGATTAATTGTGATACGACTCATTTCTGGAATCTCTTCTGCTACTTCGTTTAAATTTAGACTGCGCTACCACTCATTCCTTTTTCCCACAGTGCACCAGGGTCAGTCCATCTATTACACATTCCAATAAGGCCGCTGCGCTCCACACTTTTAACACGCCAGCCTCAAATGAAGATTTACTGCCAGCTCGTGTGTGTGGGGGGGGTGCTTTCAGGCCAACGACCAGGTGTGAACAGGAATAAAACTGCCACTGATTTCCTCTGTTTTCCAGAAGCGTTTCATCCCATCATCAGTCATTATCTGGAACTCACAGATCAGCCGCTCCATCTTCCTACGCCGTGTGATTTAAGCAACGATCAGCCGTTACACTGTCTTTGTCTGGGTTTCAGGCTCTTTCCAGTCTCCCCCCCACCCCCACAGGATGTGACTGGAGGGAGTTGAAAGTCATTCCCCTGATAACTTGTTCATACTTGTCAGGCTTATTGATGAGTCTATTGCACAGATTCCTCAGGCGTGTTCTACAATTAGACTCATTTAACTCCATGGACGTGCTTCAGTGGGCCAAGACTGACATCTGCTGGACAACCAAAGAACTGCAGGTGTTTGTCTCTGGTTTCTCAGAAGTTTCTTTCTCTTTGGTTATTTTCCCCAGGTTTCTCAGTTTTTTTTCCCCTTGGATTTCACGTTTTATTTTTTTTTACTTTTCTTGGTAACTGGGAATAACAGTGCTGTGGTCTCTCCTATTCTAATTATAAACTCCCAGATATGACAACGCTGCAGTCTCTCCTGTTCTAATTATAAACTCCCAGGGATGACAATGCTGTGGTCTCTCCTGTTCTATGTGTAAACTCCCAGGGATGACAACGCTGCAGTCTGTCCTGTTCTAATTATAAACTTCCAGGGGTGACGGCACTGTGGTCTCTCCTGATCTAAATATAAACTCCCAGGGACGACAACACTGCGGTCTTTCCTGTTATATGTGTAAACTATCTGGGATGACAACACTGCGGTCTCACCTGTTATATGTGTAAACCCCCGGGGATGACAACACTGCGGTCTCTCCTGTTTTAATAATAAACTTCCAGAGATGATGACACTGCAGTCTCTCCTGTTCTAATTATAAACTCCAAGGGATGACAACACTGCCGTCTGTCATGTTCTATGTGTAAACTCCCAGGGATGACGACACTGTGGTCTCTCCTATTCTAATTATAAACTCCCAGGGATGACAACACCAAAGTCTCTCCTGTTCTATGTGTTAACTCCCAGGGACGACAACACTGCGGTCTCTCCCATTCTAATTATAAACTTCCAGGGATGACAACGCCGAGGTCTCTGCTGTTCTGTGTGTAAACTCCCAGGGACGAAGGTGCCGCGGTCTCTCCCATTCCAATTATAAACTCCCAGTGATGACAACTCTACAGTCTTCCCTATTCTATGTGTAAACTCCCAGGGATGACAATGTTGCGGTCTCTCCTGTTCTAATTATAAACTCCTTGCGGTCTTGCCTGTTCTAATTGTAAACTCCCAGAGATGACAACGCCACGGTCTCTCTTGTTCTAATTGTCAACTCCCTGCGGTCTCTCCGGTTCTAAATATAAACTCCCAGGGATGACAGTCCCACAGTCTCTCCTGTTCTATGTGTAAACTCCCAGGGACGACAACTTTGCAGTCTCTCCTGTTCTAATTATAAACTTCCATGGATGACAATGCTGCGGTCTCTCCTGTTCTAATTATAAACTCCCAGGGACGACAATGCTGCGGTCTCTCCTGTTCTAATTATAAACTTCCATGGATGACAGTGCTGTGGTCTCTCCCATTCTAATTATAAACTCCTGGGGATGACAACTCTGCAGTCTCTCCTGTTCTAATTATAAATTCCCAGAGGTGACAGCGCCGCAGTCTCTCCTGTTCTAATGCTGTGTTCCAGGCCTGTTTTTGAGCCCGTAAGTCACGACTTCAAACCACGACTCATGACTTTGTAATGTTCCGGGCAAGTCACGCCAAACTGCCTGAGCGCAAGGAATTGTGGGAGTTAGATGTAAACAAACCAGCATGGTGGACCGTACGTTATGCTCATTTTTAGTCATTTCTATCACCAAAGGTGTTTGTTCTTTGCTTATTTGAGGGAAACAGAAGAGGAAAAACAGCACAAAAGACAAGAGAAGCAGTTCTACCTTTTATATTATTTGTATATTCGGATGCGTATTTGGTATTAATTTATTCTTGCACTCAATTGGACTGAAAACTAGCTAACGCTAGAGCAACTGCTGATTATGCAGAACATTGGCACATAAATAATGTCAGAACAATACCTAGTTTTAATAAACAATTTGCATAAACACCACATCCATGGGGGGGCACCACTGGTACGTGACATCAGAACTCGAAACTCGGAGAATCTAGTACACGTTCACAGGTGGGAAGTCACAGGTTTGACTGACATTCCAGTGCATTTTCACCGGTAGAAGGTTGGAAAAACAGGATTTACCAGTGGATTGGAATGCAGCATAATTATAAACTTCCAGAGACGACAACCCTGCGGTCTCTCCTGTTCTGATTATAAACTCCCAGGGGTGATAGCACTGTGGTCTCACCTGTTCTAAATGCGCTGCAGTCTTGTCTGCTTTGCCGTCGGTCAGCTGTTTGTCAGGCAGGAGGAAGAACTCGGCGGCCGTGGGTAAACCTGGGAGGACGGTGACCAGAAGCTGATCCTCCCTCACACTTGTAGCCTACGGGCAAACAAAAACAAGGACATGTTTCAGAATAGGACACAGCATCAAACAGCCGTACACGTCTAGATTCAAGTTTCAAGACCTTTATTTATCCCGTTGGGGTGGGGTGGGGGGGGTTCTGCTGTAGTAGCAACAGAAACAGCAATTTGACAAAAACAAAGACCAATGATGAAACAAAGTAACAGAAGACGACAATCACATCCAAACTGAAGGTGCATAAAACAGTTAAATAAAAGGTACGCTCATGCTAATGCTACCTGTGCTCTGTGTGGATCAGAACCAGTTGAATGTGTGAGGTTGTCAGGTTCTGTCTCTGTGTTCCAGTCCTGGTTCTGTTCTATGTTCCAGTCCTGGTTCTGTTCTATGTTCTAGTCCTGGTTCTGTTTCTGTGTTCCAGTCCCAGTTCTGTTCTATGTTCCAGTCCTGGTTCTGTTCTGTGTTCCAGTCCTGGTTCTGTTCTATGTTCCAGTCCCTGTTCTGTTCTGTGTTCCAGTCCCGGTTCTGTTCTGTGTTCCAGTCCTGGTTCTATTCTATGTTCCAGTCCTGTGGTTCTGGATGCAGATCAATCTATCTATAGAAGTGGGCAGGACCATCACTAGAGGAGAACTCAACTCATCCAATCACAGTCTATATCTGACTTCTATCAGTGACCAATAGGAACTAGACTGATATCTGGAACCATTGACATGTTCTAAGCCATCAACAGATGGACCAGCAGAAGGAAAGGAACAGAAGATTTAAAACTGGTAAAAAATGCAAAAATCTAAATTTGTCAGAACTGTAAACAAACTTTATTGATATTGTCCCAAAGAAGAAACAGATAAAATATGAAATGAATCTGACAGTAGCTTCAGATCAGATTCTTTGCTCTAGCTCTTGTCATAGACTTTAAATTTGTGTGTATTGTGTGTTTTCTACTCAAAGGCTCCGCCTCCATCAAACCCATGTGACTGTTGTGTCCAATGAGGACCATGAGAATAAAGGACTGGAGATACATGGCTCCTCCTCTGTCTGCGCCACAATGAGCAGCACCACAGTGCTCCTGCTCCTCCTCCTGCTGCTCCTCCCTTTTCCTCTTCCTCTTCCTCCTCCTCCCACTCCTTCTCCTCCTCCTCTTCCTTTCCCTCCTCCTCCTGCTCTTCCACCTCCTCCTCCTGCTCCTACCCTCCTCCTCTTCCTTTTCCTCTTCCTCCTCCTCCCACTCCTTCTCCTCCTCTTCCTTTTCCTCCTCCTCCTCTTCTTCCCCTCCTCCTCCTGCTCCTCCTTCTCTCCCCCCCGCTCCTCCTTCTCCTCTTCCTTTTCCTCCTCTTCTTCCTCCTCCTGCCCCCCCCCCCCCGCTCCTTGTCCTCCTCCTTTTCCTTTTCCTCCTACTCCTTCTCCTCCTCCTCCTCCTCTGTGGATGTTTTCAGAGCTCGTCCTGTTGTTCCTGCTCTGAATGTCAATGTTTGCATCTATCGTGTCATATTTTCATCTTTTTTACATTTTGCCATCATCTGCCTCCCAGGGTCGGCTTGTCAATAACAAATACCCAAACAGACGCGCTCAGCTGCACAGCTGGGTGTATTTTTGGCATCAGTTTGGATTCCACAGGATCAAAAAAGTGTGAAAATATGATGCAAGGCTCTGACGGCTTTACAGGAGTGTTACTGTGCACCTGAACCGACATGTGTGGTTTATATCTGACAGGTCTTCTTCATCATCATCATCATCATCATTAGGGCTGTAAGAAAATATCAGTTCTGCAATATATTGCGATATTTCATTTCACAATACTATATTGATATTAAAAAGTACTGTATCGATATTTTTAGGTATTTATTCAAATGCAGATATTGTGGAGGTTCATTTTTGTTTTTTTGCTTATATTCTATTTATTATTATTTCACACTCATTAAATAATATTACTTCCTTTGTTGGGATTGAACTAAAATAATGTTCTGATGTTTGTTTTGAACTAATAGAATATGAACATTTGAACAGGATCTTAAACTGTAATATCTGTAAAACAGAATTTCAGTTTTAACACAGGAACATTTGGTGATATAGCATTAGATCCTGTTGGGATCAAATAAAAATGTGTTTAGTATTCGTGCAGATTTCTGGTGTAATTCAATTCTTCAAGAAAATAATCATTTAAAAAAACAAAAGAAACAAAAAATTGCCTTTTTAACAGTATCATGATATATCGTGATATATTGTATCGTGTTCCTAGAATTGTAATTTGTATCGTATTGCCAGATTCTTGCTGATACACAGCCTTAATCATCATCACCATCATCATCACCATCATCATCCCTGAAGGTCAACACAATGTAGACAGGGGTGGTAAACATCTGGACCACGGGCTAAACCTGGCCTGCCTAAGGGTCCAATCTGGACCATGGATGAAAAATGACACTGAACATATTAGTTTAATTTCAGCTGAACCAGAAAAATACTGTCATAAAAACCTACAAATGACAACTACAAATAGTTATCTTTGTCTTAGTGAAAAACAGAAAATATTTACATTTAAAAATGATCCTTTCACTAAAAATCTGAAACACCTGAATAATAATAATAATAATAATAATAATAATAATAATAATAATAACAGATTAGATTTATATAGCGCTTTTTTGGTCATTCAAAGCGCTTTACATCATTGACCCATTATTCATTTGCTCCCACATTCTCCCTCTGGTGGTGGTAAACTACATATGTAGCCACAGCTGTCCTGGGGCAGACTGACATAAGCGTGGCTGCCAATTCGCGCCAACAGCCCCTCTGACCACCACCAAACATTCACATGCATTCATACACCAGTGTGAGTGGCACTGGAGGCAAGGAGGGTGAAGTGTCTTGCCCAAGGACACAACTGACCAACTAGGACAGAGCGGGATTCAAACCGCCAACCCTTCGGTTACTGGATGACCTGCTCTACCATCTGAGCCATGGCTGCCCCATATGAACAAATATGAACATGATAATTGACTTATTAAAGTCAGTATTGGATCTACAAATACAGCAAACGTTTCAGAACAGACAGAACATCAGTCCAATTCCATCTGTTTCTGTTTCGGCAGTTGTTAAAGGACAGTTTAGTTACAACTAAATTAAAACTAATGAGTGGGTTTGTCACTATTTACAGGTTCTGGTGTTCTTATCGTTCTGGTTCTGATCCACTTTAGATCCGACTGATCCGAATGTGGAACCTGAGCTAACATGAGTCTGATACCGTTGGTTCATATCTAATGTTTGGGTTTTATGGGCTGGACTGGACTCAGTGAGGTCAGTTTTGGACCATGGGCCATATGTTGGACACACGCCGATGTTTAGTAGACGTTTGTTCTGTCCTTTGGGTTCAGTGTCATCACCGCGGTAACAGTCACTCATATTCAGCGTCATCACCACGGTAACCATCACTCATATTCAGCATCATCACCATGGTAACTGTCCTCACTGTGGTAACTGTCACTCATATTCAGTGTCATCACCGTGGTAACCATCATCACCATGATAACCATCACTCATATTCAGCGTCATCACCATGGTTAACAGTCACTCATATTCAGTGTCATCACCGTGGTAACCGTCATCACCATGGTTACCGTCATCACCATGGTAACTGTCACTCATATTCAGCATCATCACCATGGTAACCGTCACTCATATTCAGCGTCGTCACCATGGTAACTGTCACTCATATTCAGTGTCATCACCATGGTAACAATCCCTCATATTCAGCGTCATCACCATGGTAACAGTCACTCATATTCAGCGTCATCACTACGGTAACCGTCATCACCATGGTAACCATCACTCATATTCAGTGTAGTCACCGTAGTTACCGTCACTCGTGTTCGGCGTCATCACCATGGTAACCGTCATCACTGTGGTATCTGTCATACCCTGACTCCCCCCCCGTGTGTGCGTGTGAGTTTGTATGTGTGTGTGTGTGTGTGATCTTCGACTCCACCCCCCCGTCTCCGTCTGCCTCTTCATTTATCATCATAACAGTGGGATCCATGTCTTAGGCCCCGCCCCCCGACAGTATTTACAGAGTACACAGAGCCATTGCCGTGGAAACGAGCTGAGCACTTCATCACCTGGATCAGGGAGTTCTTGATGACTCGGCTCACGTCCAGCCTCCATTCCGGAACGTCGGGGTTGTGTTCGTCCAGATTTGATGAAAAGGCGAGAAGATGAGATCTGAAATATTCTACAGGGAGAAAACAAAATCTGCATCAGACGGTTCTGCCTGTTTGTCTTTGATTAGAGGAAGAGGAAGATGAAGATGAAGAGTTCAGCGCTTTCTCTCAAACTGAGGATTCAATCCCACCCAGGAATGTCTGCAGGCTATTTCAACTTTGGTCTCATTGACGTCATTTTAAACAAGGATTCAGATGAAACATGTCATTAACTGGACGTCACATGATCAAAGGTGTCAGACAGGTCAAAGGTTAAAGGTCAAAGGTCAACTCATCTGTTCTGTCCAGTTAACGGCTGATGAAGTGACTGCATTTAGGATTTGACTTTTCGAGGATAAAAAAAGATGAAAAGGATAAAAAAAAGATGCAGTAAGATGAATACCACATACAAACTAAACCCTGTGGTGTCCAGGTGAACGGATCAAACACATCTAATGTTATTCAAGGTTGGATTATTTATATAATTTGTTTTAGGTTGCAATTCAACAGTAGTTCATTTCCTGTGGGATTAGTAAAATATTCTGAATCGGATTTTTTCAGGTGTGTTCACTTCATGGAAAAGCATGAACATTTAAATCCCACATGTCACAGACTGGACCTGCAGCGGTGAACATAGCCAGGTTTACCAGGAGATTCATGTGAGTGGTACTGCAGGGGGGTCCACTGGGAGCTGGGGACCCCAGTGGGCCTAAGTAGACACCCATGGACTCCTGTGGACCTCAGTGGACTCCCGTGGACCCCCATGGCCCCCGTGGACCCCAGTCGACTCCTGTGGACCTCCATGGCCCCGTGGACCTCCGTGGACCACCCAGTGGACCCCCATGGACCCCAGTGGACCCCCATGGACCCCAGTGGACCGCCCAGTGGACCGCCCAGTGGACCCCCGTGGACCCCAGTAGACTCTCGTGGACCCCTGTGGACCCCCGTGGACCACCATGGACCCCAGTAGACCCCCGTGGACCCCTGTGGACCTCCATGGCCCCCATGGACCCCAGTAGACTCCCGTGGACCTCCATGGCGCCCCTGGACCTCCGTGGACTGCCCGGTGGACCCCCATGGACCCCAGTAGACTCCCGTGGACCCCAGTAGACTCTCATGGACCCCTGTGGACCCCCGTAGACCCCAGTAGACCCCTGTGGACCCCCATGGCCCCTGTGGACCTCCTTGGCCCCTGTGGACCCACGTGTCAGTGGTCCTCACCGTGGACTGCGATGGTCTTGCGGTCCTGCATGATGCTGCTCCCTGCAGACACCTGCACCGTCACCGTATTGACGCCTTCCTGGGAGAACGTACAGGACACACTTCCCTCTAGGGTGATCAGTGGCTGTGGGGGGAGAAGGAAACAGATTAAAAACAGGTGAAGCTGTGGAGGGGGGTGGGGGTGGGGAGGGGGGGAGCTCCTGCTGCTGTTCTTTGCGGTCCAGAGGCCTGGGACTGAGCGGCGGTGCTGCTGCTCCTGTCATTACTCATGTCTTCATTTGTTCTTCAAATAGCCATAAGATGCTAATCCTGCCTGTGAGCATTAGACAGACTGTGTCCTGTGGAGCAGCTGCACTAGCACACATACACCAGGACTATGAAGAAGACACACAGAGTCCACAGCTGCAGGAGCACAGAGACACTGGAAGGACTGGACTGGGGGACATGTTCAGAGACACTGGACAGACTGGTCTGAAGACCAAGACTAAAACAGAGCGAAGGATTACAAAGACATGTCCATGAAGGACAGAAGGACAAACATGAATATTAGACAGCTGTGGACATAAACACATGTTTACAGGAGAAATTCAGTCTAATACAGACATTCAAATATTCTGTTCTTCAATAAACATTATTTCTACATCACATATTTTGAAGTTTTATAGGTTAGGCTAACTCTACCCTAACCCTAGGTTAACTCTAACCTAACCCTCGGTTAACTCTAACCTAGGTTAACTCTAACCTAACCCTAGGTTAACCCTGAACCCACTCTACATGTACATGGTGTTGATCTGCTTCAGTGTTAAATTGAACCCATTCTACATGTACATGGTGTTGATCTGCTTCAGTGTAAAAATGAACGTGTACACTTCACTGACTGTGAGTAATTAACTCTATGGATCTGAAATGTCAGCGATCCCTGTGCTTCTTATCGAAGCTGAATAAAAAGGCCGACCAGGGAGCATAAAAATAAAAATAGTCAAACAGAGTACGGTTTGTATATTTTGGGGCAGAGGAGTGAGCGGTGTAGTTAATTACCCCGGGGCAGTTGGGTAACAGAGGAGCGGGTACGGTACCTCGGTGTTATTTCCAATCCACCAGATGTAGGTGACCGTTCCCACTTGGCTGGGCCACAGCACCGCCGTCAGGTTCACTTCCTTATTCCTGAGCGCCACAAAGGGAGCCGACAGATGGATATACTCCAGCTGACCTAGACACACACACACACACGCACGCACACATGCACACACACACACACACACACACACACACACAGAGTGAAGCCCTGCACCGCCACACCATGCGCACAAACAGGAAAAACAGCCGTTTCATAGAATCACACCCTAAACTAAAGGAGGTTACTCAGTGAGTTTAGAGGTAGTTTGTTGTAGTTTGCTCAGACTCCTCTGCTGCTCGGGGGCGGGTGGCGCCATCTGTGGCTGATTTTTCATCGGTGCGACTCCTGAGAATGCTGGGACTCTATTTGTACGCCCGGCACATACGATTGACAGATTGGAGGGGGCGCACGGAGCTCCCTGATCAATAAGTCAGCTCAGCTACATCTGTCACCCCCTGAATACACTGGGGGGGGGGGGGGGGCATAGGCTGAAAGGCCATGAAGCATACACTCACCCCAGTACCACAGAAATATGATACA
Organism: Sphaeramia orbicularis; assembly: GCF_902148855.1. NCBI lineage: Eukaryota > Metazoa > Chordata > Actinopteri > Kurtiformes > Apogonidae > Sphaeramia > Sphaeramia orbicularis. Next base: position 7,688,534 of record NC_043957.1, read on the forward strand.
AAATACAAATATATACAGAAATACAGATGTTTATCAACTATGTAGACAAAAATATGTGGACACATCATGTCTACAGCTAGAAGATGTCCTGTTCAGGAGGATATGAGATGAACACCAATATTTCATTATTAAATAGGAAATAAAATTTAAAAAGTGTACAAAATAAATAACATGAAAAAATAAGCCAAACAATGATTGAAATTAAGTAAAAAAAAAAAAAAAACAAGAAAAAAAAAGAAGCAAGAAAATGAACAGTTAAAAAAATGAAAGAAATGAACACAATGAATAAAAATGTACAAAAAAATAGGAAACATGAACAAAATAAGCCAAACAATGATTGAAATTATGTAAAAAAAAAAGCAAGAAAATGAAAACAGTCCAAAAAAATTAAAGAAATGAACACAGTGAATAAAAAATTTACAAAAATAATAAGAAACATGAACAAAATAAGCCAATGATTGAAATTAAGCAACAAAGAAGAAAAGCAAGAAAATGAACAGTCAAAAAAAGAAGTCAGTGAAATAACCAAATGAATAAAAAATGTACAAAAATAATAAGAAACATGAACAAAATAAGCCACAAACTGAATGAAATTGAATTTTTAAAAAAATCATAAACCCATGGAGTTTTTTTGATTATTTTATTCATTTTGCTGATTGTTTTGGTCTTTTTTTTACTCATTTTTTGATTATTTTGTTCCTTTTCTTGATTATTTTGGTCTTTTTTTTACTCATTTTTTGATTATTTTGTTCATTTTGTTGATTATTTTGGTCTTTACTACTCATTTTTTGATTATTTTATTCATTTTGTTGATTGTTTTGGTCTTTTTTTTTTTACTCATTTTTTGATTTTGTTCCTTTTGTTGATTATTTTGGTCTTTTTTACTCGTTTTTTGGATTATTTTGTTCATTTTGTTGATTGTTTTGGTTTTTCTTACTTATTTTCTTTGATTATGTTCTTCATTTTGTTGATTATTTTGTAAGTTTTTTTTTATTATTTTGTGCCTTTGTTGTTTTTTGTCTTTTTTTTTTTTTTTTTACTCATTTTTTGATTATTTTGTTCATTTTGTTGATTGTTTTGATCTTTTTTACTCTTTTTTTTGATAAGCCAAAACCAAACTAACCAATGCACTGATATCTATCCCATAATATAAAACTCTATTCTGACATTAGTGCTTATTGTTTTGGATCCCAGACCCGTTAGAACAGAAACACCTGGATACAGGCAGGTCACATGACTCTGATCTGAATACAGGCAGGTCACATGTCATCTCACATATGACGTGGAGGTAGAGCGTGGCGGTCTCCGAGCCCAGGCCATTCTCCCCCACGGCGCTGACCCGGTAGATGCCCACCGCCTTGTAGATGTGTTTGATGCCGTCCTCGATGGAGCTGACGTTGGAGTAGGTGAGGGCGTGGCCGTCGCCGAAGTCCAGGGTGATGCTGGTCCTGGCGCCGTCCCCCTGAACAGAACATATAAATAAATAAATGAATGAATAAAAACACACACACTGTAAAAAACACACAATGAACACATACTTAACACACTATAAAAAAATACACAATGAACACACACTGTAAAAAATACACAATTAACACATACTTAACACAGTAAAAAAATATACAATGAACACATACTGAACACACTGTAAAAAATACATAATAAACACATACTGAACACACACTGTAAAAAACACACAATGAACACATACTAAACACACTAAAAAATATACAATGAACACATACTAAACACACTGTAAAAATACACAATAAAACACATACTTAACACACAGTAAAAAATACACAACGAACACATACTGAACACACTGTAAAAAATACATAATAAGCACATACTGAACACACACTAAAAAAATACACACACTGTAAAAAATACACATTGAACACACACTGAACGCACTGTTAAAAATACACAAACACATACTGTAAAAAATACACAATGAACGCAATCTGAACACACTGTAAAAAATACACAATGAACACATACTGAACACACACTGTAAAAAATATGCAATAAACACATACTGAACACACTGTAAAAAAACCACAATAAACACATACTGAACACACACTGTAAAAAATACGCAATAAACTTATACAGAACACACACTGTAAAAATACACAATAAACACACTGTAAAACTATACAATAAACACATACTGAACACACTGTAAAAAAAAAAAATACAATACACACATACTGAACACACTGTAAAAAATACACAATAAACACATACTGAATACAAACTGTAAAAACACACAGTGACCACGTATTGTACACACACACACACACACACACACACACACACACACACACACACACACACACACTATGAGGGACCAGTCATGGCTTTGGCCTCTTTATCAGCCTTCACAGATTCAGTGGCTGCACTCAGACTGAACAGAAAAGACTTTTCCTCCAGGAGACAGATGGGTGATGGGCAGTGGAGCTGAAACGGCACACAGGTGAGTACTCAGTGCACCGTACCCCAGAGCAGCTCCTCTGGAACATTCCACTCACTCACCTTCCTCAAACAAAGTTCTATGTCTCTAGTTTCTTGTGTTAGGGAATGAAAATGGATTGAATTACTATTGTATTAATTATCACAATTGTCAGTTTGGTTGTTTACAGCTGGAAACAGGTTTGTGTCAAAAGGCCAATTAATTTCACTAGCGGCATTGTACTCATGGTGCCTTTGTACAATAGCGCCCTCCCGTGGTGCAACAGCAGCATTGCACCCGTACGCCCTCCAGTGCTGCAACATTGATACACGCATCGGACAGCGGGACACGCATCGGACAAACACACGCCGGACACAGAACGTCCATTATAGTAGGATTCATCTGCATGAGAACACGGGTAACATCCTGGTCCCCACCTGGGTTTAACCTAATTAACCCCTAATAAACACTAATTAACATTAATTAAGCACTAATCAGTGAGGCTAACTGGGAAACAAAGGCTTCTATTAGACAGAGAACATACACAGTGGACTGTGTTGGATGTGGGTCATGTGGTCTGATGAGTCCAGATGGAGCCTGCTCTAGATGTGGATGGTGTGATTACCCATCATGCCTAGTGCCTACTGTCCAGGGGGCCGGGCTATGGTCTGGGGTTGGTTCACTAATGATCTATGTCCATTAAATGAGTTCATCTGAACCTGAATAAACTGATGACCCAGACAGGCCAGGACAAGGACCAGGCCAAGGCCCAGGAGCAGGAGCAGGAGCAGGAGCAGGAGCAGGAGCAGGAGCAGGAGCAGGAGCAGGAGCAGGACCAGGCCCAGGCCCAGGTCCAGGCCCAGGCCCAGGCCAAGGCCCAGGAGCAGGACCAGGCCAAGGCCCAGGCCCAGGAGCAGGACCAGGCCAAGGCCCAGGAGCAGGACCAGACCAAGGCCCAGGAGCAGGACCACGACCAGGCCAAGGCCCAGGCCCAGGCCCAGGCCCAGGACCAGGCCCAGGTCCTGGCCTCTTCAGACCCAGACTGTGTGTTGTCTCTATGGTTGATCAGATCTTCTGCTGTGTCTATGTGTGCATGTTGAAATGCTGTTGAAATGCTGTTGAAGTGCAGTTGAAGGCCTGTGTGTGGTGCATGTGCAGTCGTACCTCCTCCAGAAACACCAGGAAGGTGACGTTCAGTCCCAGCGTGCCGGTCAGGGTGCCCTCACTGGTGACCAGGTGGAGGCCTCTGGGGGCCTGACTGGGACACTGCTGCCTCCGGGCTGTGTACTCAGTACTGACTCCAGCCGTGCAGTTATTAGACACCACTTTACGGTAACTGACACATGGAAACACACAAAACACAACACACACCAGACTGAGGTGAACAACACTTCTATGGTTCATACATCTGGACTGAGACAACATCTGCAGAAGGAGAACAGACGCTCCACAAAACCTACATGTGTCCATATGTGACCTGGATTTGATCTGGTACACACAGTCTGAACAGCACTAATCTGACCCAGACCACTGTCATATGTGGTCCTAAATCTGACCCAGACCACTGTCATATGTGGTCCTAAATCTGACCCGGATCACTTTCATATGTGGTCTTAAATGACCCGGACAACTTTCATATGTGGTCCTAAATCTGACCCAGACCACTGTCATATGTGGTCCTAACTCTGACCCAGACCAGTTATATGTGGTCCTAAATCTGACCCAGACCACTTTCATATGTGGTCCTAAATCTGATCCAGATCTGATATTTTCCAATGTGACTTCAGTCTGAACGTCCAGGTCGCATTTATCCGACCTTTACGTCATTGAAATGCGACAAACGTCCCAGTTGTTGGTCGGAGCGGAGGAAAACCATATTTCCTTCTGTAAACACTGTGTGTCTGTGTGGTCTCATATTCCATCAGGACCTCTTTAGTGCATGTGGGTCACTTCAGGGTCACATTCAGTTCAGACTCAAACTGATAGAAGACACTTCAAGCCTTTAACACCAAACGTATCATATTTGATCCATGAGTTTTGAAGCCCTCTCCATGATCAGTGTAATATTTTTTATTCTTTAAAACCTGATGTATTCAATTAGATCCATGTAATACTCAGATAATCCACCAGGGGGAGGAGTTCATTCACCAGAGGCCTTTCCAGTGACACTATAAGACTGTCATTAATGAGGAAGGAGGAAGAACTGTATGCATTTAGAAAAGAAATTAATCATTTATTAGACATGTTTGTGTTAGATTATGGTTTTGTTTGTTTAAAAATAATAATATTTGAACATTGAGACCTGATGGATCAGGTATGATACAAAACTGAAACTCATACATGGAAACTGATATTTAAAAAAAAAAAAAAAAAAAATTGCGGTTGTTCAGAAGGACCAATAAAGGCTCCAGTTTCAAAGAACTGGAATTTTCTATCACTGATTTAATGGTTCAGATTTAAAGGGTTAATGCGGAAAATGAACAAACACACAAATCTGATTTCAGCATAAATCTGAATAATGCATTAGACCTGCTGTGAACAGAGCCTGATAGGACCGTCACTATGTGGCTCCTACTCCTGGATTAGTGTTAGCTGTGGGGGGGTGGGGGGGTGACGGGTGGGTGCAGGTGAACAAACAACTGAATCACAGAGCAGTGCCCATGCTTGTGCAGATGTCCTCCATGTCCTGATCCTCCATCTGAGGAACATGAGTCTGATCCTTCACATATGACATGTATGAAGAGAGTGAGTGAGAGGGGTGGGGGGGTGTCTACCTGTGGACATGTGGGTGTAAACCATAAACACAAACATGGACCACAGTTGGACAGTGACACTTAGTATCAGCCCATTTCATCCGGAAAAACTTCATTTACTTTTGGTTTTGAACTTGTGGAAAAGAGGACTATAGGACATGTGTCTGTCCCCAGTCCTGTTGGACTACCTTTGTCCTGTGTCTCTGTCCCTCAGGGTCCAATCAGTGTCCTGGTTCTGTCCTCTGTAGACTGGTACCCTGTCCCCCTGTGGACACAGTACTGTGGACAGAACCATCACACATGGGCCTATCTGGGTCCAGGACGGGGGAGGGCGTATACTCCATATATGAGCACAGTACTGTGGACGCAAGAGGACAATGAGTTCATGGAACAGTGTCCTTACTGCTGATTGGAACAGGACAAATGAGGACATCTGATTGGCTCTGATGAAATAGCCATGCCCATATTTCCTGTGGCCTTAGGACTGACCTGTAGGGACTGAGGTCTAGGATGAGTGGACTGGGAGGGGCCTGAGGAGTATTCTGATTATTGGGGGGGCTTTGCATTCATCTCAGCCCACTTCCCCAACCAGCTGAAGGTCCATGCAGCAGCTGATCATGAAAATGTCCAAATATGAGCATTTCCACTTCTTTTGCTGATACTGACTGAACCCTAGTGCTGACACTTAAAGGCTCTGTGTTAACAGACCCTTCATCAGCTGTTCTGGAGCTCATATAAGGACATGGTTCTGCTGGTTCCTACTCTGGTTCCCCCTCTTTCTGCTGGTTCCTACTCTTCCTGCTGGTTCCTACTCTGGTTCCTCCTCTTTCTGCTGGTTCCTCCTCTGGTTCCTCCTCTTTCTGCCAGTTCCTCCTCTGGTTCCTACTCTTTCTGCTGGTTCCTACTCTGGTTCCTAGTCTTTCTGCTGGTTCCTACTCTGGTTCTTACTTGTTGCCAGTTCCTACTCTTTCTTTTGGTTCCTACTCTTTGTGTTGGTTCCTACTCTGGTTCCTCCTCTTTGTGCTGGTTCCTACTCTGGTTCCTACTCTTTGTGCTGGTTCCTACTCTTTGTGCTGGTTCCTACTCTTTGTGCTGGTTCCTACTCTTTCCGCTGGTTCCTACTCTTTCTGTTGGTTCCTCCTACTCCTGGTGGTCCCTGTGGACCTGGCTCCTGGACTCTGGGCTGTTGGTGATGGTCCTTATTCTGGTGTTTACCCGGTGCTGTTCAGGAACGTCATCCCTGTGGTGCAGCTCCTGGACATGGACGACGGATGGAACCAGAAGGCATGGCTACATCTGCCGTTGCTCCGCCTCTCGTAACCGTAGTCACTGGAAGGATCCGACCAGAAGAACAAAGAAAAACAGGACTTAACCTTTGACCCCAACACTTCACATCAGGTCACATTGAACCCACATGGGGTTAGAGAGGATGGGATGGACGTTCCCATGGAAACAGGTAAGTGTGGATGGACTGGACTTAGACTGGGGGGTTGGGGGGTTTGAGTGGGTTATAGTGGGTTATGGTGGGTTATAGTGGGTTAGAGTGGGTTATAGTGGGTTAGAGTGGGCTATAGTGGGTTATGGTGGGTTAGAATGAGTTATGGTGGGTTAAAGAGAGTTAGCATGGGTTATGGTGGGTTAGAGTGGGTTATAGTGGGTTAGAGTGGGTTAGAGTGGGTTAGAGTGGGTTAGAGTGGGCTATAGTGAGTTATGGGGGGTTAGAATGAGTTATGGTGGGTTAAAGAGAGTTAGCATGGGTTATGGTGGGTTAGAGTGGGTTATAGTGGGTTATGGTGGGTTATAGTCGGTTAGAGTGGGTTATGGTGGGTTATAGTGGGTTAGAGCGGGTTATGGTGGGTTAGAGTGGGTTAGAGGGGGTTATGGTAGGTTAGAGTGGATTATAGTGGGTTATGGTGGGTTATAGTGGGTTAAAGTGGGTTACGGTGGGTTAGAGTGGGTTATGTTTATGCATTTGGCAGACGCTTATAGTGGGTTAGAGTGGGTTATGGTGGGTTATAGTGGGTTATAGTGGGTTATGGTGGGTTAGAGTGGGTTATAGTGGGTTAGAGTGGGTTATAGTGGGTTAGAGTGGGTTAGAGTGGGCTATAGTGGGTTATAGTGGGTTATGGTGGGTTAGAGTGGGTTACAGTGGGTTAGAGTGGGTTACAGTGGGTTATAGTGGGTTAGAGTGGGTTAGAGTGGGTTATAGTGGGTTAGAGTGGGCTATAGTGGGTTATAGTGGGTTATGGTGGGTTATAGTGGGTTACAGTGGGTTATAGTGGGTTACAGTGGGTTATGGTGGGTTATAGTGGGTTAGAGTGGGCTATAGTGGGTTATAGTGGGTTATGGTGGGTTAGAGTGGGTTAGAGTGGTTTATGGTGGGTTAGAGTGGTTTATGGTGGGTTACAGTGGGTTATGGTGGGTTATAGTGGGTTAGAGTGGGCTATAGTGGGTTATAGTGGGTTATGGTGGGTTAGAGTGGGTTAGAGTGGTTTATGGTGGGTTAGAGTGGGTTATGGTGGGTTATGGTGGGTTAGAGTGGGTTAAATGAGATGAACATGATTTCAGTGATGTCTGCTTAAAAAATGACTGATGGTGTTCACAGACAAATCAATCCAAAGATAAGAGAACATTCACTGTGAGCAGGAAAAACCCTGGTTTGGGTTTTCAACACACTGGATACTGAACTGGTGGAAAACAACATCCCAAAGCTTCCTGGTAATCTGCACGGTTCTTCTCTGCTGCCTTTTAAATACATCACACACAGTTGTTTGTCCTACAAATGAAAAGGCAGAGCAGCGCTGTGTTCCCAAAATGATAGGGACAAATTGGCCCAATTAATGCGACATGCACACAGATGCACAACTGTTGTGATAGTTAATGAAAGCTATTAGGCTCAGTGATTTATGGTTGACGGTGCTAATTCCAAGAGCTCCTCCACTCAGGAGACCACAAAAACATACAAATATGCTAATATGAATGGTGCTGATAACTCAAAGGGAGCGGGTCTAGTGCATGTGGGTCGGCGTAGTCTGGAACGACAGCTGGATCCGACAGAGGGACTGGCCACTGAGACCACCACGGCTCTGAAGCACCGGTGAAAACCTGCAGTGGACCAGTCTGAACCAGTCTGAACCACTGACAGACACCTGCAGTGGACCAGTCTGGACCAGTCTGAACCACTGACAGACACCTGCAGTGGACCAGTCTGGACCAGTCTGAAACCACTGACAGACACCTGCAGTGGACCAGTCTGAACCAGTCTGGACCAGTCTGAACCACTGACAGACACCTGCAGTGGACCTGTTTTTATAGTTATTGTTCCTGTCATATTTCTTCTACATGTACAGTCAGTGTTTGGCTGATACTGGAACCTGAACTTCCACAGTGTCTGCCCAGAAGATCACTCAAGGTCTATTTACTCTACTCTACTCTACTCTACTCTAATCTAATATACTCTACTCTAATCTAATATACTCTAATCTATTATACTGTACTCTAATATACTCTAATCTAATATACTCTACTGTAATCTACTCTACTCTAATCTAATATACTCTACTCAACTCTAATCTACTCTACTCGAATCTAATCTAATATACTCGAATCTAATATACTCTGCTCTACACTAATCTAATATACTCTACTCTAATATGTTGTACACTACTCTAGTCTACCCTACTCTATTCTACTCTAATCTAATCTACTCTAATTTAATCTAATCTAATCTACTCTACTCTAATATACTCTACTTTAATCTAATCTACTCTACTTTAATCTAATCTAATATACTCCACTCTAATCTACTCTAATCTAATGTAATCTACTCTACTCTACTCTACTCCACTCTACTCTAATATATTCTACTTTAATCTAATCTAATCTAATCTACTCTAATCTACTCAAATCTACTCTACTCTAATATACTCTACTCTACTCTAAAGTATCCATTATTCTAACTCTGGTCCATTTACAGTCATGTGACTTCCTGTACCATGTCCGTGTTGGTCAAACTAATGACATCAGACATAAATCTTTGCAGAACACGTACCATTCGAAGTCGGCCTCTGTGCATTCACAGGGTCCCGTCGTCATGGAGACAGAGTAGGACTTTCCCATAACGCACCTGGACGTAGGCTTCAGTTTGCGATAGATTCTTTTGACTCCCATGAGACACGGTTCCCCCTGTGGAACACACAGAGAACCCAGAAAATGAGTAAAGGAGCTGCTGTAGAACCCAGTAAATGAGTGAAGGAACTGCTGTAGAAACCAGTAAATGAGTGGAGGAGCTGCTGTAGAACCCAGTAAATGAGTGAAGGAGCTGCTGTAGAACCCAGTAAATGAGTGGAGGAGCTGCTGTAGAACCCAGTAAATGAGTGAAGGAACTGCTGTAGAACCCAGTAAATGAGTGGAGGAACTACTGTAGAACCCAGTAAATGAGTGAAGGAACTGCTGTAGAACCCAGTAAATGAGTGAAGGAACTGCTGTAGAACCCAGTAAATGAGTGGAGGAGCTGCTGTAGAACCCAGTAAATGAGTGAAGGAACTGCTGTAGAACCCAGTAAATGAGTGGAGGAGTTGCTGTAGAACCCAGTAAATGAGTGGAGGAGCTGCTGCAGAACCCAGTAAATGAGTGGAGGAACTGCCGTGGAACCCAGGGGACACAAAGAATGGACACCGTTTCACAGGCACCACTGCCTCATTTCTGCATAAACTCTGTTCACAACTGTTCCTCTGATGCCGGTGTCACGGTGCACAATGTGCAGCCGGAGTTGTGTTTTACAGTTTTTTATTACAGCGCTGTGGAATATAAATCAGGCAGTGGCGCTGGAGTGGGCCCAGCCCGGTCCATTTTTAGACCAGAGTCTGTGTGGGAAGAGAAATCAGATGGAGACGAAACGGTACCAGCCTGTACCTCTGCATCCACCCCCCAGGAATAGAGCCACAGTGGACAGTAGGGGGCAGCAGGGAGACACTTGAACCAGCATGACAGGTCCTCAAACTGGTGGATTAAAACCACATATATATCTATATATCTATATATATCTATATATCTATCTATCTATCTATAGATAGATAGATAGATATAGATACACACACACACACACACACACACACACACACACTCACTCCTCTGGGACCTGCCTCCATTCCAGCAGGAGGAACTCTGTATGTTCTAGAAGTTCTACATGTTCTATAAGTTCCATATGTATCATGTATATTTCTCCACATATTTGTGCGTATATGTGAGTGTATATTTGTACGTATGTTTGTATGTATATGTGAGTGTATATTTGTACATATATTTGTGCATACATCTGAGTGTATATTTGTACATATACTTGTACGTATATGTGAGTGTATATTTGTACATATACTTCTATGTATATGTGAGTGTATATTTGTCCATATATTTGTGCGTATATGTGGGTGTATATTTGTCGATATATTTGTGCGTATATGTGAGTGTATATTTGTACATATATTTGTACATATATTTCTACGTATATATGAGTGTATATTTGTCCATATATTTGTACGCATATGTGAGTGTATATTTGTCCCTATATTTGTACGTATAATTTGTCCATATATTTGTGCATATATTTGCGTGTATATCTCCCACCTGGTTGTGGAGGTGCCAGGTCTGATAATCCGCCTCTGCACATATATTTGTACATATATTTGTGTGTATATTTGAGTGTATATTTGTGCATATATTTGTATATATAGGTGAGTACATATATTGGTGCATATATTTGTACATATATTTGTGTGTATATCTCCTACCTGGTTGTGGAGGTGCCAGGTCTGATAATCCTCCTCCGTACATCTGCGGTTGAAGATGGACCTAAAGTCTATTTTCACCAACTGCCACTCGGAGCGATGACTGACGTGTCCGAAGATCCTGGAAAACAGACACAGACGCATGTTATAGAAAGAAAACACAGTCCAACACAGTCCAACAGAGACCTACACAGTCCAGCACAGTCCAACAGAGACCTGCTGAGGTCCTGGTACCAGTGGAACCCGTTCAGCTGTTAGACCTGGTGGGGTCCTGGTACCCGTGGGAGGCTCTGGTTCTGTTCCATTAGTGGGTGGTTCCAGCAGATGTAGATGTACTAAACCCGTCCACTTTAACCACATGATCAGCGTTCCGTGTTCCTCTGAATACACAAGCTTTAAATAAATATTCCATCTGCGGCTAAATTGAGGGAGTGTGTTTGTGTGCAGTGACCCCGCCCCCCCAGCAGAGTGTTTGTGTGCAGTGACCCCGCCCCTCCAGCAGAGTGTTTGTGTGCAGTGACCCCGGCCCCCCAGCGGATTTATCACAATCACACCATCATTTAGATGTGGAGGTGCCGAGGCATGACGGGTTTACTGGACAAATGAGGACAAATGAGGAGGGAACAGTGCATGATGTGAACTAACAGTGTCTGCGAGGTGCCCTGCTCATGGGCTCCTGGGCAGAATGAGCCCTTTCATGCATTAATGACTGCAGTCTGTCACAGATGACAGGTGTTCTGAAACATTGATGTGGAGTCGGTGGAACCCTTTGGAACGTGGTCTCCGTTCTGCACGTACTCAGCTCTGGGCTGCTGGAATAATACATGTGAAGGAATGATCAGAAATCGGATTTTCTGAGGACACTCTGAACTACTCACTAATGTTCACACTTATTAAAGCACTTCCAACTTTTTACATCCAAACTTTCTGGTCTATTTTTTTTTTTTTTTTTTTTGATCGTTTTCCTTCATGTTCTTCAAATGGACCGTCAGACTGTCACTGCTGCCACAGCATAGATCTGCTGTGATCAGAACCTACACCCAGGCAGGTCTGACGGTGGGTAGAACCTCAGAGAACCCTTTAAGATTCATCCAAAACAGCCATCCTAAACGGAGCAGGACATAGAACAGCAAGACATAGAACAGCAAAGCCTGGGGTAAAGCTCAGCAGTAACAAACACACACCACACAGCTGTTTGGTAGTTCTTTGGTAGTACTCTGGCAGTACTCTGACAATACTTTGGTAGTACTCTGGTAGTTCTTTGGTAGTACACTGGCAGTACTCTGGTAGTACTTTGGCAGTACTTTGGTAGTTCTTTGGTAGTACTCTGGTAGTACTCTGACAGTACTCAGGTAATACTCTGGTAGTACTCTGGTAGTACACTGGTAGTTCATTGGTAGTACTTTGGTAGTACTTTTGTAGTACTCTGGCAGTACTTCAGTAGTACTTCAGTAGTACTCTGGCAGTACTTTGTGCTGGTTCTCACTCACGTCATAATGAGCGTCTCCTCCCCCGGCTCCCCCAGGACTCCGTCCACAAACAGAGGTGTGTTGGTGAAGCTGAATTTGTTCCACTGACGACCTTCATCGAAGCTCAACCTGAGGAAACAGGGAAACAGTGGGGGGGGTGGGGGGGTCAACCTGAGGAAACAGGTAAACAGTTGGTTCAGGGGGTTTGGGGGGGCGCTAATCCCCTGACTGTGTGCACAGGATAATGACCCTCAGAGTCGTCTAACAAGTTGATTTGATATTTTATATTCAACACAGACGTCTGTACACACAACACACTCATTACAGCTACACACACACACAGACACAATAACACACACACACACACACACACACACACACACACACACAGAGGAAATGATGACCATCAAACCAGAACGTTCCCCTGCTCCTCCCGCCGCCCCCTCCCTTCCCCACTCCTCCCACCACACCCCCCTCCCTTGTACTAACTCATCTGGCTGGTTTGACTCAGAGGGACGTGGACGCCGTGGTTGTCATGGTAACTCACCACAGGTGTCGGATGGACAGTGGAGTGTGTCGGATGGACACTAAGGCTCCGCCCTGATCCAGAAACAGAACCGCATACTCCTCATTGAAGATCTGCAACACACACACACACACACGCACACACACACACACACACACACACACACACATCAGTCCAATTCTCAGATATAACTTCATTATTTTCCATTGTCATATTTCATCCTAAACATGTCTAATACTTATTTTTGGTTGTTTCCATATTTAACCCTAAACCTGTCTAATACTAAACACAGGTCAGAGCTTTAAACACAGACTGAATTAAATGACAGGTTTATTGGATCATCTATGTTAACCTGTGTCTACTGTGTGCATTCAAAGGATGAAGGTAAACATCAGCTGACATGATTCTGTCAGCAGGAGCAGAACAGAGGGGCATGAGGATCCACGTGGACCACTAATGAGCCTTTATTATGTACACATACACACACATATGTACACATACACACGGAGACTGACATTTGTTACTACGGCGATAAGTCTGTGAGTAAACCTGAGAGTAAACCTGTGAGTAAACCTGTGAGGGAGGCCTGCACCGCTTTGGACCCACAGACCACATGTTTGACAGCCCTGGTTCAGTGTGAAAACAGTCACATGATGAAGACGTTTCAGTGCCTCACCTGTCTCCATGTGTTTCCTGCATCCGAGGTGATGAACACACTGACGTTGGTGGTGGTCAGCTCTGAGCCAATGGAGCCTGTGTGTGTGTGGGGGGATACAGAACATATGTGAGGAACTCCAGTTAGTGTTTGAGGTGAGACACTACAGAATACTGTTTGAGATCAAATTAATGCCAAATATTCCGAAGATGGGGTTACAGCAGAGCCCCCCCCCCAGCCCCCCACCCCCCCACTCTGAACACTGGGGTTGTAATTACAGGGACTGTGCAGTGTGACATTCAGCCACACTCCCAAAATTAACCAATAAATCCACATTAGTGCATCCATCTTCATATTAGAGCAGTTTTCCAACGCTGGTCCACTGGAACAGAAGGGCTTGAATTCAATGAGTAAGTGGTTCCACAGGATGCTCCAAAAGAACCCACACCGGCTCCAACAGAACCAGAACCAACACCAGCTCCAACAAAACCCACACTGGCTCCAACAGAACCAGAACCCACACCGGCTCCAACAGAACCCACACTAGCTCCAACCGAACCAGAACCAGCCCCAACAGAACCAGAACCCACACTGGCTCCAACAGAACCAGAACCAACACCAGCTCCAACAGAACCCACACTGGCTCCAACAGAACCAGAACCCACACCGGCTCCAATAGAACCCACACTAGCTCCAACAGAACCAGAACCAGCCCCAACAGAACCAGAACCCACACTGGCTCCAACAGAACCCACACCGCCTCCAACAGAACCAACTCCAATCGTAAACGTCACAGATTCCACTGTTAACTTGTGGAAATTAGTGAAATTATCCATGATCCAGGAAAGGTTCGGAGGAAAGGGGAGTGGACAGTTTTTGTTGGTGATTTACATAAAAATATCCCAAAATGAACCAGTTGAGTCCAGGTCTGACCTGCACTGATCTACTGAGACCAGAACCTGAAGCAGATTCCACATGATGACAGCAGCAGGGTTGAAGAACAACACGTCGTTAGCCTCGTTAGCATAGCTGCCTAATAGGGCTGGGTAAAAAAGTCAATCTGAAACCCCTGTGTTAGAACAATTAAAGGCCCAACGGGTGACAGAACCCTTCAGGTTCCACAGGAAACGACTGTATGACAAGAAACAGGTACAAATGTTCTTATTACAGTTTACGCTATAATTGGAATATATAAGACAACATGTTCTATACTAATGTTAAACGTAATGTGCATAAATAAGTCTACATTGTTATTTTTTTCCATTTTGTAATGTAGCACACTTTTATTTTGAAACGCTGGTGACAGGAAGTTGGATTTTTACACAAGTGTTTCCATTCCAGATGAGTTTCTTTTTTTGCTCTCAAGTGGCTGCATGAACCCAGTGCATGATGGGAGGTGTCTGCCCATCCCCTGGTTGAACAGCAGTGTTTGACAGAAACATGACGCTTTGCACAAAGTCCACATTTTATGCTTATTTGTCCAGATTTAGGTGTAATGAATGTGAGGGGGCTGACAGGGTTTATTCCCAGAGCTCATAACGGTGTCTGCTGGAGTCCAGAGACACTAAACGACCGAAGTTCGGATAAAATAACTGTATATTAAGTTTAGCAGAAGTGCTCAGACCCAGAGGAGCCCAGTTTAAAGTGTGTCAGACACTGTTAGAAACCTCAGAAACAGTGTGTGTACATCTGACAGACACAGCAGTGGAAAGCCTTCAGAGCTGTCACACCACATTTGGACAGCTTGGCTTTGCGCACATCCCATTGTTGGGATTATGTTCCAATAATCCTTTTTTCTCTGGAAGGTTCCAAACTGAGTCAACACACCTCATTTTTATCCATAATAGGAACTCTTTTAATTGTCCAAATGCAAAGAACATTAAGCTTTGACACAACTTTCTAATGTGTTTGGAACATGGAACGACAGGTGAATAACTGTTGAAGTTCATGTTGAAGCAGAAAATCTGTTTAATATTCATGTGCAATAAACAAAAACACGCCAATGCTTTAGTAAAACTAATTAAACTAAACTAATAAAACTCTACAGAGTCCACTGTAAACTGGATCCTCTCACATGTGCAACTGAACTGGGCTGAGACAAATATTGTGTAAAACCTGTTCCATCATTAACATTAATGTTGTTTCTGTTGTTGTTGTTATTATTATTATTATTATTATTATTATTAATAATAATAATAATAATAACAACAATAATAATAATTGAGGTTGATGATGTTGAACTTGTAAACTGAATCAGAATTATTTTATGTACATTTGTGTTTGCGTAGATAAAGCCTATTATAAACCTGATGTACACTGTTACCCATAAAGTTACAATACTTCTATTTTCAGACACATTCCTCTGTTTATTCCTATTTAATGACCTTTGACCTGGTCTGTATATACAGTCTGTATATAGTCTATAGATATATGAGGTGAATTGTCCACCTTGATTTATTGATGACATTGTCGTTTACTTCAGTGCATCTGGTGGAAACAGGTGCGTGTCTTTTCCTGCTGTTGTTTTGCATGTGAATGCATCATTGTCCTGATAGTCTATGTAGTGTTTGCATTTGAATGCATCATTCTGCTGATAGTCTATGTACTGTTTGCATTTGAATGCATCATTCCACTGATAGTCTATGTACTGTTTGCATTTGAATGCATCATTCTGCTGATAGTCTGTGTAGTGTCTGCATTTGAATGCATCATTCTGCTGATAGTCTATGGAGTGTTTGCATTTGAATGCATCATTCTGCTGATACTCTATGTAGTGTTTGCATTTGAATGCATCATTCTCCTGATAGTCTATCTTCTGTTTGCATTTGAATGCATCATTGTGCTGATAGTCTATGTACGGTTTGCATTTGAATGCATCATCGTGCTGATAGTCTATCTCCTGTGGATGATGGATGTGTGAGCCATCGACACTGTGACCACAGACAGACTATCTCAGGTCATTTAGACCATATTACAGTTTGAAAAATGACAGTGATAGAACCCAGTCCATCAGTTATTCTACACCAGCACCTTGGACAGCGCTTTAATTCGCCGTGTTTGTCGTAGTCGTCGTCGGTGTGTGTTAGTGCGTTCGTGGGCCGTGCTCAGACCTGTGAGGCGTGTGTTGATGTGTTATTGACGGTGCAGCTCCATGTGGGAGTAAATATCACTGAGGTGTGAATCCACCTGAGGACTTCCTGCGCTCAGGATCACACTCTCCCTCGGCTTCCTCACACCTAGTCCGTGGAAGTCGGTGGCGTTGTCGTGCGCAGACACACTCGACCGTGAGGATTATTTCAGGATGGCTGCCGGGACTGTGTGTTGTTGTGTCATTTGTGCCTGATCAAAGGTGAGGTGACGCACGTTGTCATCCAGCGCAGGGATGGAAGGGCTCAGATGAACAGAAGCACTGATCCACTGAAGGAGCTGTTCAGTCTAAGTCAGTTTCCTGGTCTTTGTCTCTTCCAGTTAGCATGTCACAACAGAAACTCCAACAGAACCAGGATGCTGCGCTCCATTTAAATGCCACTTCATCTCTGCGTCTCCTTTGTTTACCCGTCATGAAATGAATTTAAGCCCAGAGTATATAATCCAACATTCATTTGGCCGTCGTCTCCCTTTTCCATCCTTTCAGAGTTCATCTGATAAAAACCTTCAATGCCTTCCATTCTTTGAGCCCAGGGCTGTCACACCCATTTTAGTTCAGGGACCATATGAGCCCATTACAATCTGAAGGGGGGGGGACCAGTCAAATAATTACATCATAACATAGAAATGATCTAAACGCCACAATTTTATCTATGATTTAGAGTGAAAAAACAAAAACCACATCATGAAAATGTTTACATCTACGAAGTATCTTTTAAGTAAATGTGAACATGAACCTAAAACTGTAGAGGTTCTACCTCAGAACCATGTCCAGACGGTTCCACCTCAGAACTATGTCCAGTCGGTTCCAGACTCAGAGCCATGTCCAGTCGGTTCCAGCTCAGAACCATGTCCAGTCGGTTCCAGTTGGTTCTAGCTCAGAACCATGTCCAGTCGGTTCCAGTCGGTTCCATCTCAGAACCCCGTCCAGTCGGTTCCAGTCAGTTCCAGTCGGTTCCAGACTCAGACCCGTGTCCAGTCGGTTCTAGTGGGTTCCAGACCCTCTGCAGGTTCTGTGTCACCCACCTGATGCCACTATGATCCCTGGCGCTGACTCTCTGCTGGCGATGTTTCCAGATGTGTAGGGGTTGGCGGACACGTGCAGATGTAGATGTAATGAACAGTACGGCTGCGGGAGAAGACAAAACAACAGTCAGTTATCCAAACTGTCCAGCTGTATGCAACAGGACCATGGAAACCGTGGCTCAGACGTCTGTTTTCCCACCCCATTGGCTGCTCTGCTCATTAATTCTGATTGGGTTAGCCTTTACCGACACCGTTCTCATTAGGAGCTAGTCAAATGCCAGCGGTGGAGGCCATGTTGGGATGGCCTGTTTACAGGTTTATTAAGACTCTGACATTTCCTGACAAATGACTGGATAATATGAGCAGAAGCAAAAACACTGGCCGGTGCCTAATTGGTTTATCAAAACAAACAGCTGATTATTGAAAGACCAGATCTGTGCTGGACGAGGACTCCTGCTTTCAAATATTCTACAGAAAAAACAGGGTCATTAAAGGCGTCAGAAGAGACAAAAGATGTGGTTGAAACACAGATTTGATGGAATTCCACAGAAGAGGGTGTGATTCACCTTCCACTGTGGACACACTGAATGTGAACCTTTACCTTCAGTCAAGACTGAGGGGTTAAAGAGTTAAAATGTGAACCTTTAGAACCAGTACACTAACTCAGGAACTCTAACCCTGTGGAACCAGGACACTAACTCAGGAACCTTAACCCTGTAGAACCAGAACACTACCTCAGGAACCCTAACCCTGTGGAACCAGGACACTACCTCAGGAATCCTAACCCTGTGGAACCAGGACACTACCTCAGGAACCCTAACCCTGTGGAACCAGGACACTACCTCAGGAACCCTAACCCTGTGAACCAGGACACTACCTCAGGAACCAACCTGTGGAACCAGGACACTACCTCAGGAACCCTAACCCTGTGGAACCAGGACACTACCTCAGGAACCCTAACCCTAACCCTGTGGAAACAGGACACTAACTCAGGAATCCTAACCCTGTGGAACCAGGACACTACCTCAGGAACTCTAACCCTGTGGAACCAGGACACTACCTCAGGAACGTCCTCTGGTTCTTTTAACTGATGTTAGAATCTTCATCTGAACTGAATGAAAAACACTTTCACAGCTTTAGGAGGAAACAGAGCTGGTTTAAACAGGACATACAGTCCAGCAGACAGGCCTTTGAGTGACGCCTCCTCTGCTCTGTTCGTCCAATGGGAGGTCAGCTCACTGGACTGAAGCACCACACGTGACCTTTGACCTTTCAGATGCCTCATACAGCTCAGCTTTGACATGTGCTGTTCTCTGAGATCAGGGATCAGTCCACCCCTGTCAACGGCTGTCTCTGATGGACACTCATACAGAGACACGTGGACACACACAGAGACATGTGGATCGTGTTGACACTCACCAGGACACAGTGGACACTCATACAGAGACACCAGGACACAGTGGACACTCATACAGAGACACCTGGACACAGTGGACACTCATACAGAGCCACAAGGACACTGTGGACACTCACCTGGGCACAGTGGACACTCATACAGAGACACCTGGACACCGTGGACACTCACCAGGACACAGTGAACAGACATACAGAGACATGTGGACATTGTGGACACTCACCAGGACACAGTGGACACTCATACAGAGACACCAGGACACAGTGGACACTCATACAGAGCCACAAGGACACTGTGGACACTCACCTGGGCACAGTGGACACTCATACAGAGACATCAGGACACAGTGGACACTCACCAGGACACAATGGACACTCATACAGAGACACCAGGACACAGTGGACACTCAAATAGAGACATGTGGACAGTATGGACACTCATACAGAGAAACCTGGACACAGTGGACACTCATACAGAGACACTTGGACAGTGTGGACACTCACCAGAACACAGTGGACACTCATACAGAGACACCAGGACACAGTGGACACTCATAGAGAGACACCAGAACACAGTGGACACTCATACAGAGACACCAGGACAGTGTGGACACTCACCAGGACACAATGGACACTCATACAGAGACACCTGGACACAGTAGACACTCACCAGGACACAGTGGACACTAATACAGAGACACGAGGACACAGCGGACACTCATATAAAGACATGTGGACAGTATGGACACTCATACAGAGACACGTTGACACAGTGGACACTCATACAGAGACACGTTGACACAGTGGACACTCAAACAGAGACACCAGGACAGTGTGGACACTCATCTGGACACAGTGGACACTCTTACAGAGACACCAGGACACAGTGGACACTCACCAGGACACAATGGACACTCATACAGAGACACCAGGACACAGTGGACACTCATACAGAGACACCAGGACAGTGTGGACACTCACCAGGACACAATGGACACTCATACAGAGACACCTGGACACAGTAGACACTCACCAGGACACAGTGGACACTAATACAGAGACACCAGGACACAGTGGACACTCATATAAGGACATGTGGACAATATGGACACTCATACAGAGACACGTTGACACAGTGGACACTCATACAGAGACACGTTGACACAGTGGACACTCAAACAGAGACACCAGGACAGTGTGGACACTCACCTGGACACAGTGGACACTCACCAGGACACAATGGACACTCATAAAGAGACACCTGGACACAGTGGACACTCATACAGAGACACCAGGACACAGTGGACACTCTTACAGAGACACCAGGACACAGTGGACACTCACCAGGACACAATGGACACTCATACAGAGACACCAGGACACAGTGGACACTCACCAGGACACAATGGACACTCATACAGAGAAACCAGGACACAGTGGACACTCTTACAGAGACACCAGGACACAGTGGACACTCACCTGGACACAGTGGACACTCATACAGAGACACCAGGACACAGTGGACATTCACCAGGACACAATGGACACTCATACAGAGAAACCAGGACACAGTGGACACTCTTACAGTGACACCAGGACAAAGTGGACACTCATACAGAGACACGTTGACACTCACCAGGAGACAGTGGACAGCGTTGCCGTGCAGGTCTTTGCTGGGCGCCTGCAGGAGTCTCCAGTCTCGTCCTCTGTTGTAGGTGATGTGCGTCTTCACTTGGTTGTCCGTCTTTTTGTTGGCCAAGAACATGCCTTTGATTCCTGCCACCTGCACAAACACACAGAGCAGCTCCAGTGTGCAAAGCATTCTGGGCCTTTGGGTTTGTCCTCTGGTCAACACACTGCACAGGAGCTCCCAAGCCCCCGGGCCCAAACACATCCTTTACCTCAGGGGTCTCAAACATGCGTCCCAGGGACCAAATGCAGCCCGCCAAAGGTTCCAATCCGGCCCCTGGGATGAATTTACAAAGTGCAAAATTCCACATTCTTGAATTGAATTAAGCAAAAAAAAAAAATTAGCTTGAATTAAGGAAAACATCTTGAATTAAGCACACACACACACACAAAAAAAAATCTTAAATTTAGCAAGAAATCTTAAATTAAGCCAACAAAATCTAAAATTTAGCAAAAAATCTTAAATTTAGCAAAAATCTTGAATTAAGGAAAAATCTTGAATTAAGAAAAAAAAATGTTCAATTTAGTAAAAAAAAAATCTTGAATTAACCCCAAAAAAAATCTTAAATTTAGTAAAAAAATCTTGCATTAGACAGAAAATCTTGAATTAAGCCAAAAAAAATCTTAGATTTAGCAAAAAATCTTAAATTTAGCAAAAAAAATTCTTGAATTAAGCAAAAAATCTTGAATTAACAACTTCAAATTGTCTTTGTTTCAGTGCAAAAAGTAACATTAAATTCTGAAAAAATTTACATTTCTAAACAATCCTGTAACAATAAAATGTGAATAACCTGAACAAATATGAACAACCTGAAATGTCTAAAGAAAATTCAGCTCAGTTTGAACTCTTTTCTGCCTGTTCCTCAGTGTTTAGTGTCTTTGTAGATCTGATCCATAATGCACATGGACAAATGATAAGTGGAGGCAGAATATCATTAAAATTGCACTGATTTTTGTAGGAAATTTCAGTTTTTTCAGATTATTCAAATCTTTTTATTTGGATAGTTTATAAAAGTAAGTATTTTCATATTTTCATCATTTAATGGTGGTTTATTGCACTAAAACACAGACATAAATGTGCAGTTGTTCTTATTTCTAGGTTATTCTGTTATTATTTTACTGGTTCGGCCCACTGCAGATCAAATCAGACTGAATGTGGAACCTGAAAGAACATGAGTTTGAGAGCCCTGCTTTACCTGTTCAGTATTCGAAACAGAACCCAAATACAGCCCCAACATCATGGAGTGTCCAGGGGACTTGTGGGTAATCAATGTGTGTCTTAAGTGAATGTGAGTGATTGTTGGAAACCCAGAGGAATATGTTAAGGATGTGGAAGAGAGTCGGTGACAGTCAGCTGATCCGACTCCACTTCAGTCACCGATGGCTGCTTCAACCCCCCCCCCCCCACACACACACACACACACACACACACACATACACACACATTTAGCATATCCTGGGTCGAGGCAGCGACCCCAATCAATGCAGTGGATCTGATTGTGTGAGCGGGGGGGGGGGGGCGCACGGCGGGAACATGAGCGCCGTCATCAGCGGCTCCGTTACGGAAGTAAATAAATCTGTGTCATCAGATTTTGAACTATAAAAGATATTGAATTTGTAGCACTGATTTTTTTTGTTTTGCACTGAAATTAAGTATCTGATTTTTTTTCCAGTGAAATCAAGTATCTCTTTTTTTTGCACTGAAATAAAGTATCTGAATTACTTTTGCATTGAAATTAAGTATCTCTTTTTTTGCACTGAAATTAAGTATCTGAATTTTTTTCCACTGAAATTAAGTATCTCTTTTTTTGCACTGAAATTAAGTATCTGAATTTTTTTGTTTTGTTTTGCACTGAAATTAAGAATCAGATTTTTTTTGCACTGAAATTGAGTATCTGAATTATTTTTGCATTGAAATTAAGGATCTGAAGGTTTTTTTGGACTGAAATTAAGTATCTGAACTTTTTTTTTTTACAATGAAATGAAGTATCTGAATTTTTTGCACTGAAATTGAGTATCTGAATTATTTTTGCATTGAAATTAAGGATCTGAAGGTTTTTTTGGACTGAAATTAAGTATCTGAACTTTTTTTTTGCACTGAAATTAAGTATCTGAATTATTTTTGCACTGAAATTAAGTATCTGAATGTTTTTTTGCACTGAAATTAAGTATCTGAATTGTTTGTCTCTGAATTCAACTATGTTCATAAATTTAGAATTTAAAAAATTCAGATGCAAAAAATTCAGGTGCAAAAAATTCAGATACTTAATTTCAGTGCAAAAAAAATCAGTCCTACAAATTCAATGGCTTTTATAATTCAAAATCTGATGGCACAGATTTACTTCCATACTCCATTATTCCATCCACAGCCTCAGTTTCAGTCATCGGACCTACGCCGTGGTGCCGCCGCTACATTAGCCTCTCAAACACACCTCTGTGTTTTTGGACGAGGTGCATTTTGTGAAGTAATATCTGCAGTTATTCATCAAAGAAAGAAATAATCTCAGCCTCCCAAAAATCCATATCCTGGCCCGATCCAATCCCCCCGGTGGCGCCTGTGTCGATGTCAGCACTTTGAAGCTGCTTCGTATTCACACACTGCCGTGTTTGTGCGGATCGTAGGCCTACAGCTGCACGACGCCGTTCCAAAAACGACTAAACAAGTGCATTTCATCAGCTGTGCCTCCAGCTCCACAGTATCGATCAGCGTTCATAATACACCGGTGGCCTCGGCGCTCATCAACCGAACGACGAAGGGCCTGTTGTTTGATGTGGTTATTTAAGAAAGATGAAATTGGCTGTAATGAATAGTGCAGACGCAGTAGAATATAGATGTTGTCTTATCCATACTGATGGGAAGAAGAAGCTTTTCATGGTTCTACTGCAGAGCTGGGTTTAAGGTTCTACACCACAACCACAGGATGACCAGTCCACTACAGTTTAACATGGTCTGGGCCTTTGGTCACATGACACCGGCGTGGCGGTGCCTGAAACGGTATTTTTGTCAAATGGGTCCCAGAGCGTAAACATGTCCAAGCTCCGCCCCCCCTGGTGTTGGCATTATGGATAGGACCAACATCACTGGATGGAAACCATGACACCATGTTCTTCTGTTCCCAGTTTGGGATACATCCAGTTTCTCTCTCTCCCTCTCTTTCTTGTTTTCTCTCTTTCTCTTTTCTCTCTCTCTTTCTTTCTCCCTGTCTCTCCCTCCCTCTCTCTTTCTATCTCTCTCTTTCCCCCTCTCTCTTTCTCTCTCCTTCTCTCTTCTCTCTCTTTCTTTCTCTTTCTCTCCCTCCTCTCTCTTTCGCCATCTCTCTCCCTCTCTCTTTCTCTCCCCCCTCCCTCTCTCTCCCTTTCTTTCTCTCTCTCCATCTCTCTCTCCCTCTCCCTCCCTCTCTCTTTCTCTCCCCTTCTCTTTCTCTCTCTCTGTTTTCTTCTACCCATGGACACCAGTAGATTAAATCCATCCCTTCCATGGTACAGTCCACCAGATATACTGAACACATTAGTCCAAGGCTGCATGAATAAACACAGTGGTCGATCCTACAGCTTCAGTGGAAAAGGCGCTTGTCTCCCATAATGCACTGAGATGCTAACAGCTACCTGACACTGAATGAACCTGCAGTGTCATTGTGTGTCATTGGTTTACCTCATACAGGTCGACCATGACGTTCCCCTCCACACCCATACTGCTGACCACGTTCTCCAGGGCCAGAGTGTAGAAGACGCCCGATGTGTCCGACACGTAAAGGTTATAGGTTTCATTCTGGTTCCACTCCTGCACAGCTGCAACCACACGGTTTTCATCTGTGCTGATCACATGTAAGTCCTGAAGAACAGAAAACACATGTAAGTCCTGAAGAACAGAAAACACATGTAAGTCCTGGAAGAACAAAAAACACATGTAAGTCCTGAAGAAAAGAAAACACATGTAAATCCTGAAGAACAGAAAACACATGTAAGTCCTGAAGAACAGAAAACACATGTAAGTCATAGAAGAACAAAAAACACATGTAAGTCCTGAAGAACAGAAAACACATGTAAATCCTGAAGAACAGAAAACACAGGAAATTCCTGAAGAAAAGAAAACACATGTAAGTCCTGAAGAACAGAAAACACATGTAAGTCCTAGAAGAACAGAAAACACATGTAAATCCCGAAGAACAGAAAACACAGGTAAGTCCTGAAGAACAGAAAACACATGTAAGTCCTGAAGAACAGAAAACACATGTATGTCTTGAAGAACAGAAAACACATGTAAATCCTGAAGAACAGAAAACACAGGAAATTCCTGAAGAAAAGAAAACACATGTAAGTCCTGAAGAAAAGAAAACACATCTAAGTCCTTGAAGAACAGAAAACACATGTAAGTCATGAAGAACAGAAGACACATGCAAATCCTGAAGAACAGAAAACACATGTAAGTCCTGAAGAATAAAACACACATCAGTCCTAGAAGAACAGAAAACACATGTAAGTCCTAGAAGAACAGAAACACATGTAAGTCCTAGAAGAACAGAAAACACATGTAAGTCCTAGAAGAACGAAAAACACATCAGTCCTAGAAGAACAGAAAACACATGTAAGTCCTAGAAGAACAGAAAACACATGTAAGTCCTAGAAGAACAAAAAACACATCAGTCCTAGAAGAACAGAAAACACATGTAAGTCCTAGAAGAACAGAAACACATGTAAGTCCTAGAAGAACGAAAAACACATCCGTCCTAGAAGAACAGAAAACACATGTAAGTCCTAGAAGAACAGAAAACACATGTAAGTCCGAAGAACAAAAAACACATGTAAATCCTGAAGAACAGAAAACACATGTAAATCCTGAAGAACAGAAAACACATCTAAGTCCTGAAGAACAGAAACAAATGTAAGTCCTAAAGAAAAAAAACACATGTAAGTCCTGAATAAAAGAAAACACATGTAAGTCCTGAAGAAAAGAAAACACATGTAAGTCCTGAAGAACAAAAAACACATGTAATCCTGAAGAACAGAAAACACATCTAAGTCCTGAAGAACAGAAAACAAATGTAAGTCCTGAAGAACAGAAAACACATGTAAGTCCTGAAGAACAGAAAACACATGTAAGTCCTGAAGAACAAAAAACACATGTAAGTCCTGAAGAACAAAAAACACATGTAAGTCCTGAAGAACAGAAACACATGTAAGTCCTGAAGAAAAGGAAACACATGTAAGTCCTAGAAGAACAAAAAACACATGTAAGTCCTGAAGAACAGAAAACACATGTAAGTCCTCAAAGAACAGAAAACACATGTAAGTCCGAGAAGAACAGAAACACATGTAAGTCCTGAAGAACAAAAACACATGTAAGTCCTAGAAGAAGAGAAACACATGAGTCCCTGAAGAACAAAAACACATGTAAGTCCTAGAAGAAAAGAAACACATGTAAGTCCTAGAAGAACAAAAAACACATGTAGTCCTAGAAGAACAGACAACACATATAAGTCCTAGAAGAACAAAAACACATGTAAGTCCTAGAAGAACAGAAACACATGTAAGTCCTGAAGAACAAAAAACACATGTAAGTCCTGAAGAACAGAAAACACATGTAAGTCCTAGAAGAACAAAAACACATGTAAGTCCTAGAAGAACAGAAAACACATATAAGTCCTAGAGAACAAAAACACATGTAAGTCCTAAAAGAACAAAAAACACATGTAAGTCCTCGAAGAACAGAAATCACATGTAAGTCCTAGAAGAACAGAAAACACATGTAAGTCCTGAAGAACAAAAAACACGTTAGTCCTGAAGAAGAGAAAACACACGTAAGTTCTAGAAGAACAAAAAACACATCTAAGTCCTTAAGAACAAAAAACACATGTAAGTCCTGAAGAACAGAAAACACATGTAAGTCCTGCAGAACGAAAAACACATGCAAGTCCTTAAGAACAAAAAACACATGTAAGTCCTGGAAGAACAAAAAACACATGCAAGTCCTTAAGAACAAAAAACACATGTAAGTCCCGAAGAACAGAAAACACATGTAAGTCCTAGAAGAACAAAAAACACATATAAGTCCTAGAAGAATAAAAACACATGTAAGTCCTAGAAGAACAGAAACACGTGAGTCCTGAAGAACAGAAAACACATGTAAGTCCTAGAAGAACAGAAACACATGTAAGTCCTGAAGAACAAAAACACATCTAAGTCCTTAAGAACAAAAAACACATGTAAGTCCTGAAGAACAGAAAACACATGTAAGTCCTAGAAGAACAAAAACGCATGTAAGTCCTGAAGCACAAAAAACACATGTAAGTCCTGAAGAACAGAAAACACATGTAAGTACTGAAGAACAAAAAAACACGTCAGTCCTAGAAGAACAAAAAACACATGTAAGTCCTAGAAGAACAGAAAACACATATACGTCCTAGAAGAACAAAAACACATGTAAGTCCTAGAAGAACAAAAAACACATGTAAGTCCTAGAAGAACAAAAAACACATGTAAGTCCTAAAAGAACAAAAAACACATGTAAGTCCTCGAAGAACAGAAATCACATGTAAGTCCTGAAGAACAAAAAACACGTTAGTCCTGAAGAAGAGAAAACACACGTAAGTTCTAGAAGAACAAAAAACACATCTAAGTCCTTAAGAACAAAAAACACATGTAAGTCCTGAAGAACAGAAAACACATGTAAGTCCTGGAGCACAAAAAACACATGCAAGTCCTTAAGAACAAAAAACACATGTAAGTCCTGAAGAACAGAAAACACATGTAAGTCCTTGGAGAACAAAAACGCATTTAAGTCCTGAAGCACAAAAAACACATGTAAGTCCTGAAGAACAGAAAACACATGTAAGTACTGAAGAACAAAAAACACATGTCAGTCCTAGAAGAACACAAAAGACATGTAAGTCCTAGAAGAACAGAAAACACATGTAAGTCCTGAAGAACAGAAACACATGTAAGTCCTGAAGAACAAAAAACACATGTAAGTCCTGAAGAACAAAAAGACATGTAAGTTCTGAAGAACAGAAAACACATGTAAGTCCCGAAGACCAGACAACACATTTAAGTCCTGAAGAACTAAAACACATGTAAGTCCTAGAAAAACAAAAAACACATGTAAGTCCTAGAAGAACACAAAACACATGTAAGTCCTGAAGAACAGAAAACACATGCAAGTCCTAGAAGAACACAAAACACATGTAAGTCCTAGAAGAACAAAAAACACATTTAAGTCCTGAAGAACAGAAAACACATGTAAGTCCTAGAAGAACAGAAAACACATGTAAGTCCTGAAGAACAAAAAACACATGTAAGTCCTGAAGAACAAAAAACACATGTAAGTCCTAGAAGAACAGAAAACACATGTAAGTCCTAGAAGAACAAAAAACACATGTAAGTCCTAAGAACAAAAAACACATGCAAGTCCTAGAAGAACAGAAAACACATGTAAGTCCTGAAGAACAGAAAACACATGTAAGTCCTAGAAGAACAGAAAACACATGTAAGTCCTGAAGAACAGAAAACACATGTAAGTCCTGAAGAACAGAAAACCATGTAAGTCCTAAAAGAACAAAAAACACATGTAAGTCCTCGAAGAACAGAAATCACATGTAAGTCCTGAAAAACAAAAACACGTTAGTCCTGAAGAAGAGAAAACACACGTACGTTCTAGAAGAACAAAAAACACATCTAAGTCCTTAAGAACAAAAAACACATGTAAGTCCTTAAGAACAAAAAACACATGTAAGTCCTCGAAGAACAGAATCACATGTAAGTCCTAGAAGAACAGAAAACACATGTAAGTCCTGAAGAACAAAAAACACATTAGTCCTGAAGAAGAGAAAACACACGTAAGTTTCTAGAAGAACAAAAAACACATCTAAGTCCTTAAGAACAAAAAACACATGTAAGTCCTGAAGAACAGAAAACACATGTAAGTCCTGCAGCACAAAAAACACATGCAAGTCCTTAAGAACAAAAAACACATGTAAGTCCTGAAGAACAGAAAACACATGTAAGTCCTAGAAGAACAGAAACACGAGTCCTGAAGAACA
This sequence comes from Sphaeramia orbicularis, assembly GCF_902148855.1. NCBI lineage: Eukaryota > Metazoa > Chordata > Actinopteri > Kurtiformes > Apogonidae > Sphaeramia > Sphaeramia orbicularis. Next base: position 7,717,492 of record NC_043957.1, read on the forward strand.
GAAAACACATTTAAGTCCTAGAAGAACAGAAACACCTGTAAGTCCTGAAGAACAAAACACATCTAAGTCCTTAAGAACAAAAAACACATGTAAGTCCTGAAGAACAGAAAACACATGTAAGTCCTGCAGAACATAAAACACATGCAAGTCCTTAAGAACAAAAAACACATGTAAATCCTGAAGAACAGAAAACACATGTAAGTCCTAGGAGAACAAAAATGCATTTAAGTCCTGAAGCACAAAAAACACATGTAAGTCCTGAAGAACAGAAAACACATGTAAGTCCTGAAGAACAGAAAACACATGTAAGTCCTAGAAGAACAGAAAACACATGTAAGTCCTGAAGAACAGAAAACACATGTAAGTCCTGAAGAACAGAAACACATGTAAGTCCTAGAAGAACAGAAAACACATGTAAGTCCTGAGAACAGAAAACAAATGTAAGTCCTGCACAACAAAAAACACATGTAAGTCCTGAAGAACAAAAACGCATGTAAGTCCTGAAGAACAGAAAACACACGTAAGTCCTAGAAAAACAAAACACACATGTAAGTCCTAGAAGAACAAAAAACACATGTAAGTCCTGAAGAACAGAAACACATGTAAGCCCTGAAGAACAAAAACCACGTTAGTCCTTGAAGAACAGAAAACACATGTTAGTCCTGAAGAACAGAAAACACAGCACAGTGGGTTAGAGTTAGGAACAGAGTTAGGGTTAAGAACAAGGTTTGGGTTTGGGTTCAGATTAGGGACAGGGTTCTGGGTTTCGAACAGGGTTCAGGTTAGGAACAGGGTTCTGGGTTAGGAACAGGGTTCAGGTTTAAACAGGGTTAGGCTTAGGAACAGGGTTCTGGGTGAGGATTCATTATCAGGGCAACAATGGAGGCTTTAGTTCATTCTGTGTTTTTTTCCAAAGACTTAAACTAGACAGAATACAGATATTTATTTGAACAGACATGACAACCTTTCTAGAAATTTGAAATAGAAATACAAACTATTATTATTAAAATAAATCCGTTGTAAAAACCATCTGATTTGTCATTTTCATTTAAAAACTTTAATTTGCATCTGAAAAATCAGCAGTATCTGTGACGATTCAAAACAAATGTGTTTTAACCCTCATACATCACAGACCCATGCAGGTGCATCCAAGGTAAATTGGCATGGGAATAATATACACCTCCTTATATGGAAATCCTGGGGGGGGTTATAGGTCACATGGCCAGGTTTACTACATATATTTTTCCTCTTTGAAAGTCCAGCTGTGGTAGTTGTAACCCCTCTAAGGGCAGGTTTTTTGTTGTATTTAATGTGTGTTTGTGCGTCTGCATTTGTGCGTCTGCGTTTGTGCGTCTGTGCGTCGGTGCTCCATCTCCCTCTGCCTGTTCCTGAACTCAGCCCACACCCACCGGCGCCCACGGCTTCATTGAATAAAACATGTCTAATTGTCAGTGGGACGTGCCCACCAGGGCCGTGTGCACACGCTGCTGCAGCGCAGAATAACAATAGTGGAAACGCTGTAGGAGTTCCTCCCAGCCTTGATTTACCCATAAATAAACCAGTGTCCCACAGAGACGGGGACACGTCTGTGTGTTAGTGTAAGTTTAGGTTTAACAGTGGAAGAGGGACGAGCACTAACCAACACCTGCTTTGAAATGTAGATGGTTCCACTGTTCTACAGTCTGTTCTCTGAACCAGGTCTTCAGGAGGTCAGCTGTTCCTTCTACAGTCTGGTCTTTGAAACAGGCCTTCAGGAGGTGAGCTGTTCCTTCAGGGGTACCTTCACACCCACCTACTGGGTGTTCTATTAGATCCAAACCCAGACCCCTGATCCAGAAGGAACCAGGCTGTGGACCAGCAGCAGAGGTGGTCTTGGCCCAAACTGGACCAGGAGTCAACAACTTTTACAGATACAGGAAGTGACATCATCAATGAACCTGAACATGGCACTGTTGAAGCGAACAGTTGAAAGTCAGGTGTTTGAGTCAGAGTTGAAGGAGCCTTTGATGAGGAACTAGAACATTAGGTTTGACTTTTAACCAAAGGAACGTCCTTTGACAGAAAAATATAGAAATTAGAAGAAAAAGTAAAAATAGGGCCAATGGCCCTGCATCTACTGGCCAAAGTAAAAGCTTTGGGAATGTATCCCAGATGCCATTTATTATCACCCAGTTCTGTGTATTTATTCTATTACAGAAATAGCCCATGTTTTGGTCATATTCCAATCAGATCTGTAAAAAATTCAAATTCCAATTGATATCATTGATACTTATTTATTGTATCAATCCACTTCCTATCTGTTATAATGGGAAAATTTTTCAAAGTGGCACCAAATCCAGAATCAGATCCAGATTGAAATAATTTCTATCCTTGTGTTGACATCATCATACAGAAGCTGTTATACAAGTTTTGAAGTCATCAGAACTGGAGTTTCGGAGAAAAAGCACGACTGAAATTTTTTCCCCAAAGAGCCCATGTTAAATTTTCTGTAAGTTCCCGGATCCAGAAGAAGATCCTGATCAGCATGTGGACATTATGTTTTGGTCATCTCCCCATCAGGGCTGGACTGTAGAAATTTACACTGGATATCATTTATATTTACTGAGTTATTGCATCGATCCACTTCCTCTGTCTTATAATGGGGAAATTTTTCAAAGTCGCACCAAATGCCAGAATCAGATCCGGATCCAAATAATTTCACTAACTTTTGTCAACCATCATTGTAAAGAAGCTGTGTACAAGTTTGAAGTCAATCGGAATTGTAGTTTCGGAGAAGAAGATTGAAATTTTTTGTAACGGACGACAGACGACGACAGATGCCGCATGACAACAATAGCTTACGGCCTGTCAGCCGGTAAGCTAAAACACATGTTATTGACATCATGACATTTAAATGTTGAAGATGTGATGTAACTGTAGTTTCTGTTTTATTACCCAGAGAGCGTCCATATTTGGGTCCAAATGACCCACATTCATTTACAGCAGAACTGCATCTGAACCTCTGATCAATTAAACAGTAAAACCAAAGGACTCACTAACTGATGCACACATTGCTCTATTTCTGTTTATACATAATATTATATACTGTAAATACTGGGCTGTTGAAAATTTATAAAATATAAAAAAAAAAAAAACACTTGTAAAATTAAAAAAAAAAAAAAAAATTCAAACATGAAATCATTCTTCATCGACTAAAATATAACATAAATATATTTGTATATATATTATATGTATATTATTGTTTAGTGTTTTTATCTTAGGTAAGGTGTACTTGGGCCATTTCATAAGTTAACTGTTTTTGTTTTGTTTTGTTTTTTACCTAGGTGAGGTGTACTTGGGTGTCTTCATAAGTTAAGAGATTTTTTTTTTTAACTTAGGTAAGTGGTACTTGGGTGTCTTCAAAGTTAAGTGTTTTTTCTTTTTACCTTAGGTAACGGTGTACTGGCAGCTTCATTGGTGTGAAACACGTCTCTCTGGCAGATACATAATCTATTGGTCTCCCTGCAGTCGGAACCCTGAAAACACTGAGAGCAAAATGAAAACAGCAGAATGAATCATCCTTTCAGACTATACACACATTCAGCTCATTTGTAAAGAATGACCCTTGAAAATGCCCCCCCTCCCACCCCCAACTGACCCTCTGATGTACCTGGACCATACCCACCTGGATAAACACATACTCGTCCTGCACACCAGAGAATTGGGGTCAATGTAGCCAGGGAAGGTTGGCCTTGTTGGCGTCGGTGCAGTTCTGCAGGCGGCAGGGTGACATACCAGCGCTTCTGCGCACACACCCACCCCACACACACACACACACACACAAGCACAAACGAACGCACACACACACACACACACACACAAAACCCACACAGCAGTATTAGTGATGGTATTAGCCAATGAAGAGTAGGCAGCCTTCACCTACAGCCCACTGGAGTCCTCTGGATTCCTACATTTACTGGTTGTCAGTAAAGTGGTCTCGGTGTGAGGGGTTAGACAGATGCGCGCAGAGGCCAATTGCTTTCTTTGCCTTCAAAGCGCAGAGCCTGTCTCCAGACGTTAGCCTCTGCCAATATGTGTCGCCCCCCCCCCACATGAGTGATCAACAGAGATGGGCTTTGGCTGAGTGGACGTTAACTCTGACTCCACCCCTGGGTTTATCTGATGGTTTTTACTCTAGTGTCTTTGACGTTAACTCTCACACACACACACACACACACACACCACTCAGCTCCAGTTACTCACGTCCTTCTGAGATGCTGGTTTCCAGGGAATTAACCTGGTTCTTTGTCCAAACCCAGTTTAGGACCTGAAAGGAACAAAGATGAGTGTGAGGAACATCTGCACAGGTGGAGACATCTACTGCAGCACATGTATGAACACATACACACACACACACACACACACACGTATGAAAACACATACTTCACTGTCAATATTTGTCTAATAATTATCAAACATTAAACGTAATAAATTCTTAAACAGTATTACACTATATGTGTCCGTCAGTCTGTGTCCAACAGTCTATGGACCCGTGAATCTAGGTGTTTCTTTTCTAACATGGGTCTGGGATCAAAAACAATAAGGACTAATGTCAGAATAGAGTTTATATTATGGGATAGATATCAGTGCATTGGTTCGTTTGGGTTAGTCCTTATGGTTTTGGATCCCAGACCCCTGTTAGAAAAGAAACACCTGGATTCAATGGGTCCACAGACTATTGGACACAGACTGATGGACACACGGTGGATCTGTGAATGAAACGGCCTTCTTGAGAGGGCGTTTGGTTGAGTTTCTTGTTTCTTCCTGTTCAGGGTTGTTTCTTCCTGTTCGGGGTTCTGTTTCTTCCTGTTCAGGGGTTCTGTTTCTTCCTGTTCGGGGTTCTGTTTCTCATTACCAGCCTGGGTCGGTCCTGGTGTTCTGCAGACAGTCCATTCCTGTGCAGCCTCATTACTGCTCCTCCATCCCAGAATAGAACTCTGACAGCTCCTCCAGGCTGCCTTCACTCTGGACGCCCAGCTCGTTACTAAGCTGACACTTTCCCTCCGGTGTGTGGAGGTGAAAGCTTTTTGTTCTGTGTTAGTTAGTGTGCGCAGTCCGACACACCTGTGTGGACCCGGCAGCACCGCTGATCTGAACAAACTGGGTTAAGGCTTTTCTGCTTCTGTCCACTGCCATCACAGACAGGCCTACATTTATACAGGTGGGTTTGGAAAGACTCACCAAAGGTCTGCTTACAGGAAGAAACTGAACTGGGAATATCTGTCCAATAATGAGCATTAGTATGTGGAATAAAGGCTCAAGGCAACACCATGAACCTCTGCTGGTGGGGTCCACATTAAGTCCACAACATTCTAACACCTGTGGTAACACCTGTGGTAACACCTGTGGTAACACCTGTGGTAACATCTGCAGTAACACCTGTGGTAAACATCTGCGGGTAACAACGGTGGTAACATCCGCAGTAACACCTGTGGTAACATCTGCAGTAACACCTTGCGGTAACTACTGGGGTAACATCTGCGGTAATAACTGTGGTAACATCCGCAGTAACAACTGCAGGTAACACCTGTGGTAACATCTGCGGTAACATCTGTGGCAACATCTAGCGTAACAAACCGTCGGTAACAACTGTGGCAACATCTGCGGGTAACATCTGTGGTAACAACTGTGGTAACACCTGTGGCAACATCTGCGGTAACACTGCGGTAACACCTGTGGCAACATCTGCAGTAACATCTGTGGGTAACATCTGCGGTAACATCTGTGGTACATCTGGCGGTAACACCTGCGGTAACATCTGTGGCAAGCATCTGCGGTAACATCTGTGGTAACAACTGTGGTAACATCTGCAGGTAACATCTGCGGTAACAACAGCGGCAACATCTGCGGTAACAAACTGTGGTAACATCTGCGGTAACAACTGTGGTAACATCTGCGTACATCTGCGCTAACAACTCTGGTAACAACTGTGGTAAGATCTGTGGTAACAACTGCGGGTAACACATGCGGGTAACATCTGCGGTAACAACTGTGGTAACATCTGTGGTAACATCTGCGGTAACAACCGCAGTAACATCTGTGGTAACATCTGTGGTAACACCTTCCAGTAACATCTGTGGTAACACCTGTAGTAACATCTGCGGGTAACATCTGTGGTAACATCTGCAGTAACAACTGCAGTAACAACTGTGGTAACATCTGCGGTAAAACCTGCGGTAACATCTGCGGTAACATCTGCGGTACACAACTGTGGGTAACATCTACACTAACATCTGCGTACATCTGCGTTAACCATCTGTGGTAACAACTGTGGTAACATCTGTGGTAACATCTGCTGTAACATCTGTGGTAACATCTGCTGTAACATCTGCGGGAACAACTGCAGTAACATCTGCGGTAACATCTGTGGTAACACCTGTAGTAACATCTGTGGTAACAACTGCAGTAACATCTGTGGTAAAAACTGGGGTAACATCTGTGGTAACAACTGGGGTAACAACTGCAGTAACATCTGCAGTAACATCTGAGGTAACATCTGTGGTAACATCTAGTAACATCTGCGGTAACAACTGCAGTAACATCTGTGGTAACAACTGGGGTAACATCTGTGGTAACAACTGGGGTAACAACTGCAGTAACATCTGCTGTAACATCTGAGGTAACACCTATGGTAACATCTGTGGTAACCTGGTAACATCTGTGGGAATAACTGTGGTAACATCTGTGGTAATATCTGTGGTAACAACTGGGGTAACATCTGTGGGAACAACTGCAGTAACATCTGAGGTCACCTGTGGTAACAACTGTGGTAACATCTGTGGTAAGACCTGTCGTAACATACATGGTAACATCTGTGGTAATATCCATGGTAACACCTTTGGTAACATCTGTGGTAACATATTTGGTAACATCTGCGGTAACACCTGTGGTAACACTTGTGGTAACATCTATGGTAACATCTGTGGTAACACCTGTGGTAACATCTGTGGTAACATCGGAGGTAAAACCTGTGGTAACATCTGTGGGAACAACTGTGGGAATAACTGTGGTAATATCTGTGGTAACAACTGTGGTAACACCTGTCGTAACATACATGGTAACATCCGTGGTAATATCCATGGTAACACCTTTGGTAACATCTGTGGTAACATATTTGGTAACATCTGCGGTAACACCTGTGGTAACACCTGTGGTAACACCTTTGGTAACACCTTTGGTAACATCTATGGTAACATCTGTGGTAACATCTGTGGTAACATATTTGGTAACATCTGCGGAAAAACCTGTGGTAACATCTGTGGTAACACCTGTGGTAACACCTGTGGTAGTGGGCTGTCAGAAAAACAACAACATCAAACCAAACTGTAAAGACATGTTGTAAATCAGGTGTTTATTACCTCCGCCAAGGACGGCAGAGGTCATGTTTTCATCGGGGTTTGTCTGTTTGTTTGTCTGTCCCAGTGTCTCCACCCCCTCCCCCTAAACCAGTGGTTCCAACCTTTTTTTGGCTCCTGACCCCATTTTAACATCACAAATTTCTGGTGACCCCAGACATTCAAATGGAGCCTTTTCTTTTTTGTTGCTAAAATTAATTAGGTTTTGATCCTGTAATAGTTTTCTATCCTCTGTTTCAAATCCAGGTTCATTTCAGAGGAGCATCTGAAACTGACCACAATGAACATTTGAGAAACAGAACCACAGAAACAGAACCACAGTGCTTCAGTTTCAGCTTCACAGTTTGTCATGTCTTTAATGTATTGTGATTGTCTCTGTCAACTCATCATATATTTTTTATTAGTAAGTTTTATTTTTATTTTATCAATTACTAGAAATTTCAGGCGACCCCATTTGAATTCAAGGCGACCCCATGGGGTCCCGACCCCAAGGTTGAAAACACTGCCCTAAACTGTCCAATGGGTGGAAGCCTTTCTTTCAACTCACCAATAGAAGCGGTTGGGCGCCACCCGCTCATGCACCAACTGCCACCTCCGCCCGAACTCCACCGAGCTGTAGAGCTGTGAAACAACGACAACAGGTGAGTGTCAAAGGGGTTTGTTCTCTCTCTCACACACACACACACACACACAACACACACACACGCACACGCACACAACACACGCTCAGCCCTGAACTGGTGCGGAGTTTAGGGTACACTCAATTACACAATACAATTATTTATATACTACTTTTGATATTAGTATCAGATTAACATTTTTTTTTTACAGTTTATTTCATTGCCAAATAAAACAGATTCTAGTTTATTATTGTAATTCTTTATTATTTACTCTGTTATTACAAATGTTAAATAATAATTTTCTTTTCATTTTAAAGGTTCAGGTTTGGACATTGAAGTTGACAAACACAAGATCAAATACAAAGAATAACACAACTCTAGTCCCTGATTTTATAATTTGGTGCATATATGAAAATAAAGAACATTTTAATCTTATTCAATAAAAACCACGTGTTATTTCTTTATTCATTTATGTGGTTTTAAATGTGCGCAGCTCCTTGACTGATCGATAAACTTTATATTGTAGGAGTTCATCCACTGCCGTCAGAACAACACAATCTGTACAAAGTCACAATAGTCATAGATTAGAGTCTGTAGACTTTATCACTTATTACTGGAGTTAGTCTAATCTAATCTAAATGTATCTAATTTAATCCAATCAAACTGTATCTAAATCAATCTAATTTTATCTAAATTAATGTCATTTAATCGAATTTAAATTTTCTAATTGATCTAAACTAATCCAATCAAACTGTATCTAAATTATCTAATTTAATCAAATCTAAATTATTCTAATTTAATCTAAATTAATCCAATCAATTGTATCTAAATTAATCTAATTTAATCTCTAATCAAATTGTAAATTAACCGAATTTAATCGAATCTAAATTATTCTAATTTAATCTAAATAATCCAATCAAATTGTATCTAAGAACACCTGGACAGGGCCGTACATTCACTGCCTATGGTCCCGTCCGTCTCCAAACACACACCGGTATATCCTCTGACACAGCCCAGACTAATCCGTTTACAGCTGGAGTTTAATGAGGTGTGAAAGTTAGTTAGAGTTTATTTTTCCATCTGACACAGGGCAGCGGTGCGTGCTCTGGGTAACACTCATTTATTAACCGATAACACAAATGGAACACGTTTGTTTACATTCGTTCATTTTCTAATTGTATTTCCATTGCGTTGTGAAGGGTGAGGTGCAGTGTGCATTGGAAGTAGACCCAACCCGTCCGTCTAATGTTCCACACGTGTCCACCGCTGTCTGATCAGTAACTGTCCTTCAGTTTAAGAAGACATCTGCATCTGTCCTCCACTCCTGCACACACACATACATCAGCTACAGCCGTTCCACACATTTATTTATATCTATATAGAGCTGGGGGGGGGGGGGGGGGGGTCAAACATACAGCCCCTGGGCCAAAACCAGTCCAGTTCCTCCCACTGGATGAATTTATGACATGTAAATATTACACTGCATACGTATATGTATATATTAGGGCATCAGTGACTTCAGATTTTTTCAGATCGACTTATTTGTCAATAAATTCGAAGTCGAGTCGACTTGTCATATGATGACATCATCACATTGACAGCGGAGGAACAACAGACACACAGTGATCAACAATGAGCAACTTGTACTAACGTTCACTGGAACATTAACAATGTACAGTTAAGAACAGAATAAAAAACTAAGACACAAGCATCAACAGTCCTCCTCAAACATTTAACCAAAACTAAACACAGGCTAGCACCTGGATTTTTTTCAAATGAAAGTGAACAACATAAAGTGGGAAAAAGTTAAGACGGCAGCAGAAAAGACGCCAAGCACGTTAGAGAAAAGAGCGCATTGTCTTCATGAAATAAATGAACAGAATATTCCAAACACACTGAGGGCCGGATCTACTAAAGGTTTGCGTGTATTAAAATGTGTGCAAAGTCACTGCACATGCAAAAAATGTCTAAACCGATTTACTAACAGTGCGCACTAAGGGTTGTGTCTTTCAAAGGAGCAAAATAGTGCGTCCACATCCACTTAGTACATTTGATACAATGAATATGAAATATGGGGCGTTTACACGCAATTGTGCGAGTGCTGTGGGAGGAGAAAATGGAAATATATTAATTTAGCACACGCAAAGTGATTTATTAAACCCAAAAGCTTTTGCTCATAGAAACTGCGTCCATATTTAACACGTCCCTAAAGGAGGAGCAATCGGTTTGGATGGGTAATTACGCACACATGGAAGTGGTTGGGAGACAAAGAAATGATGAAACCAGATGCAGAACGTATTTTTCATTGTGTGAACATTTTTGGAATGACGGAAGAAAAAATAAATGAGACGTATCTCCACCCCCCACCCCCCCACCACACACACTCACCACTTTACAGAACTCTTTCCACTCTTCATGATTTTGAAAAATGTGATTAAAAATACGCACTGACATTAGGCTACAGTGGGACTAAATTATGTGCGCATTACAATCATTCAATCCATTCAGTTATTATTCAGTGTTGGTCGTGCTTACATAGTTCGCTGAACATTTTCTAGATCACAGTCACTTTAGTTCCTCCTCTGAGTCGTCTTCTTCCTTCAGTCTTGGCCTCGTGCTAGTGATGCACGTCAGGTTTTTTTTTTTTTTCAACCCGCTTTGTGGAATTATTGACCCGCCCCACAAATAACGTGACATTCTTTGGACCTCACACCAACCTGACCTGGGTCTGCTGATCCACACACTACCTTGCGCTCCATGTTCTCATGTAGAAAGATGACAGTATCGACATGCGCTAAATGACAGCTCATGCGCTGTCAGGTGATGGAAGGGAGAGAGAGAATAACACACGACTAGTCGACTCCTCCAAAGTAACGTCGACGTGTGCCACAGACGTCGACGCATCGACAAACCGACTTTCAGTTAATGCCAGGAGTGTTAATTCAGAGCATGTAGCAGTGGTTTAGCGTTAGCGTGTTCCATTACTGCAGTGGTTTTTCATCACTACTATGACCTAAGTTCCTTCACACGTGTTAATAAGGCTGTGGTTTAATTAAGAACACACTGGACCAGCACCTCTGACTGTCAGACGGTGTTGGAGATGATTCAACTGGATCACATACACCTACATACCAGGCATCTATTTGTTTAATTTATGTATAATGACCGTATTTAGCACAGAAACATTACACTGTCAGTTCAAACACACACATTTCACTGGTATGTTTACTGGACGTTTATGTTTTAATCACATGTATTTTAATGTTGAGCAAATAGATTAATACAGATTAATTTACATTACATTAGATTCATTTAGATTTGATTAATGCAGATATGATTTGATTAGATTAAATTAGACACAATTTGATTGGATTAATTTAGATTAAATTAGAATAATTTAGATTTGATTAAATGAGATTAATTTAATTAATTCCGCGTCGAGAGGGGCCAGCTGAGGTGGCTCGGGCATCTGTTTCGGATGCCTGGACGCCTCCCTGGGAGGTGTTCAGGGCATGTCCCGCCGGGAGGAGACCTCGGGGAAGACCCAGGACACGCTGGAGAGACTACGTCTCTCGGCTGGCCTGGGAACGCCTCGGGGTCCCCCCGGAAGAGCTGGAGGAGGAGTCTGGGGAGAGGGAAGTCTGGGCATCCCTGCTTAGACTGTTACCCCGTGACCCGGCCCCGGATAAAGCGGAAGAAAATGGATGGATGGATAAATGACATTTAGATTAGATTGATTTAGATACAGTTTGATTGGATTAAATTAGATACATTTAGATTAGATTAGACTAACTCCAGTAAGTAAGTGATAAAGTCTACAGACTCTAATCTATGACTATTGTGTGACTTTGTACAGATTGTGTTGTTCTGATGGCAGTGGATGAACTCCTACAATATAAAGTTTATCGATCAGTCAAGGAGCTGCGCACATTTAAAACCACATAAATGAATAAAGAAATAACACGTGGTTTTTATTGAATAAGATTAAAATGTTCTCTATTTTCATTTATGCACCAAATTAAAATCAGGGACTAGAGTTGTGTTATTCTTTGTATTTGATCTTGTGTTTGTCAACTTCAATGTCCAAACCTGAACCTTTAAAATGAAAAGAAATTATTATTTAACATTTGTAATAACAGAGTAAATAATAATAATAAGGTATTACAATAACAAAATGGAATCTGTTTTATTTGGCAATAAAAACATAAACTGTAAAAAAAAACAAAAAAAAACCCCTGCTAATCTGATACTAATAAAAAAAAGTAGATATAAATAACTGTATTGTGTAATTGAGTGTACCCTAAACTCCGCACCAGTTCAGGGCTGAGTGTGCCTTTGCTGCAGCAGCTCCTAAACTATGGAACCATCTGCCTCTCCATATCAGACACACCTCCTCTGTCTGTTTTTAAATCCCTTCTTCAAACCCATCCTTGACTTTTGAAACCATGTGAGATGTTTGAAGGTACTATCTTTATTCTATTGTTTTATTTGGTAGTGGTTTATTGTTCTTATTATCTTTATTTATTTTGTTGTTTTTAATTGGATGGTTTGTTAATCTATTCTTGTATTTTTTCTTTTATTTGGGTTTATTTATTCTTCTGTACAGCACTTTGGTCCACTGCAGTTGTTTTAAAGTGCTTTACAAATAAAGTTGGATTGGACTGTAGAATAGAACAATACGTGTTATAGGTGCAGGAAAATATACGGTGCACCTACTAGGGGTGCACTGGTACAGGTACCCATGGTACGGTCCGTAACACCATTTGGGCCAGGGTTTTGGCTCGGTTTTGGTTCAGTGTCAGTTCGTGTTTTGTGCCTAAAGAGAACATTTTTTTTTCCCCAAAATTATATTTTTATATTGCTTGTCAGCAAAAACTGAATTTCACAGTAGGAACAAATTGCATGACTGTACTGAATAAAAGAACGCTTCATGTTCTGGACAACAGAACCCTTCATGTTCTGGACAACAGAACCCTATCTTATTCCTTTATCGTATACAGTCGTATAAAAACACACCTGCACCATCCAAAGCGGGCTTGAGCCCCTGCTCTTTTGCCTGGTTGAAAAAAAGGATTTTTAAAATTTTTTTAAATAAATAAACTTCTGTTTTTCGTAGGGATGGAAAAGAAAACGTCAGTCTAAAAACACCACGGTTATCTACCGTATGCATTTCCATGTAATAGCGTGTCACGGTGTTGTATGTGTTTTGAGTCTAAAGCAGCTTCTCTGTCCGCTGTCTGTCACTGAGGGGCGGGGCTTCCTGGACTCACATGCATGTCAAGAAAGAGAGAGAGAGAGAGAGAAAGAGAGAGAGAGAGAGACAAAGACAGTTCCCATTCACCTGTCTGGACACTGTGGTCTGTAAAGCTCTACTAAAGCACCAACGCAAAATCAACTGCTAAACCAAAAACCCCCAGTCCATAGGGCAGACTGTCCCGGTCCATAAGGGCGGACTGTCCAGGTCCATAAGGGCGGACTGTCCCGGTCCATAATGGCAGACTGTCCAGGTCCATAAGGGCAGACTGTCCCAGTCAGGACGGACCGTTGCATCTCTACCACACATCCAAAATCTTAGACCACATCAGATAACCTTCAAACGAACAGACTAATTGCAGAGTGACATGAAGACATGAATCAGAGGCACCGGTGAGCGGTCATTATGTTCACCAATACAAACCCCCTCCTCCTCCTTTCCCCCCAAAAAAGCAGATTTGCATGATTATTGCATGAGCCTCATTTTCAGGTCAGAAAAGCCAGATTTGTCCAGAAGAATCCCACCCAGATGTATATGTAGCCATCTTCATTAGATAGAAATAACTGTAATTCTCTGTGTAACATTCATATGTGTATAGATAATTCCAGTTTTAACTCTGTGACATGTGTAATATTAACTCTACCCTTTGTGTGGTGTGATTTTTGGGTCTGATCTGTCCGGTCCTTTCCCGGTATCTTTCATAAACACTAATCTTAGAACCTGGATGATATAATCTGTGCTTTTCCAACTGGACCAGATGAACTTGATGAACTGGTTGTTGTGTAACAGTAACAGTGTTCATCCCACTCACACCACACTGCAGTGGCTGATGGGATTGAACACACAGCTCCCTCTGATACCGCTGAACACACCGAGCGCCCCCCCCCCTCCCCTCTGGCCTCCATCTCACCTTCTGCTCGTGGCTATAGGCCAGGATCCAGTCCTCCTGCTGGGTGGAACAACAGGCTGAGGATGTAGAAGCTGAGGCGGTACTTCTGGTGGTGGCGCCTTCGTCGGAGCTGATCAACAGACTGCTCTCCACCTCCGGGTCAGTCAGCAACATGATCTGAAACCACACAGGGACCACAAACACCCATAAGGCACTGCACAGGGGGCGAAGTCACTGGGACACATGATGACGGACTGATGTCACACAAACGCACCTTGATGAAAAGAACAACCCCATTTAGTCTCAGAATGAACACGAGATCCCACTGGTGGGTGTGGGGTCTGTGGGTCATTATTATTACCTCCGCCAAGGAGGTTATGTTCTTGCCAGCGTTGGTCTGTCTGTCTGTCTATGTGCAAGATAACTAAAAAGTTATGGACGGATTTGGATGAAAATTTCAAGAAATGTTGATATTGGCACAAGGAACAAATGATTAAATTTTGGTGGTGATGGGGGGGGGGGGGGGTACTGATTTGCCTTGGCGAAGGTCTGTGCTCTCCGAGCTTTTTCTCGTTATTATTTCATTATTATCATCACTATTATATATATTGCTAGTAGTAGTAATAGTAGTATCATCATCATCATCATCATTATTATCATTAACAATCAAATTTTATTCATATAACATTAAGCCATACCAAAAGTTATCTCACGACACTTTACATTTAGAGCTAGTCTAAACCCTTAAGCCTAAGTCATGTAACAGGTGAAATGTTATGAGTGAAACTATACAAAACAAAGAGACAGACGCCTCTTTAATCTGACACAAATGCATGTACGTGTAATATGTGGCGCCATTATTAATTAATACGCTAACAGGACCGTTCATAAGGTGTGAACCACTACTGTCATGCTAATGAGGACATTCATACATATTAGCTTTGATGGTTAGCATCATTAGCATAGATAGTTAGCATCATTAGCAGATTGTTAGCGTCATTAGCATAGATCGTGAGTGTCATTAACATAACCGTAATGCGCTATAAAGGCCTGTAATGGCAGAACATATACGAACTAACACTGAGCAAAGTTAGCTGAAGTCGGTCAAACATATTCTTTCCGGCATTAAATCGTCCAATTTACAGCCGTCATTTTGGAAGATGTTGTCAAAGGACGATTTGAGTCGCGCATGCGTACAAGCATTAATCTCTGTCGGCCATCTTTTACGGCTCGCTACGGTAGCCTCGCTAGGACAAACCACTCGGTTCGGTAAACTCAAAGGTCTCATTGTTGGCATAGAGCCGCCATTCCTCTGCACCGTTCAGTTTCCCTCAGATTTAGATCCGAATGTTAGTCAGCTGGATCTGCTCTGAGCTGTGAAAGAAACCCAAAGTAGGCACAGGACTGTCCAAAGCACTTCTGATCAATAGAAAGCTCCTCCTTGAAGCTAAAGTCTCTGTACTTTGACATAATTTGACTCGTACAACAGTGGTTTGTCCTCGTGAGGCTGCCGTAGTGAGTCATAAAAAATGGCCGACAGGTAAATACTTGGTTTTTTTGTTTGTTGTTTTGCTGAACTTGTGAAAAAATACAAACTCTCATGAGGATAACAATACAGTAATACAAATGAACATAAATAAAACAATTTACAAAAATCATGGGGATATGTAGGGCAAGAGCAAAAATACAATACAGTGCAAGTCATTAGGCATTTTAAATTAACGTATAGGAGCAGAGATGCAACAGAAAAGACTTCTTAAATTAAAATAATAAGTAACAAGCAATGTTCTGGCTTATTTACGTTGCAGATTTATTTCTAATTTTCTTAGGGACAGACAAACATTTTAAATTTGTTTGTAAATCCAGAAAAGGAAGGCTTGTTATTTCTCCATTTTGCACAGTGGATATGATATTTACCCATAATAAAACAATATCAATGATATCTGAAACAGATGAGGCCAAATTTTATCCATATAAAAAATAATATGATATATTTCAAAACATGGAATGTCATTAATTTTAGTGAAATGCAATTCTTTATGTCTGACCAAAAACAGTGTGATGCAGGACATAAGAGAGATAAGTGTTCTAAGGTTTCATCACTACCATTGCAGAAGGAGCATTGATCCACCTCAAACTTAAATCTTTTCTTAAGGAACTCTGCTACAGGTAAATCCAGGTAAATGCTTGTACTCATGTGTGACTCACATCGTCCACAGACTCAAATCACCCATTGACTGATTTAAACGGCTCCAAAGTGTGTAGTTGAAAAGTGAAAGGCAATCAAAATTGTTGAAATCTGTACTTCCCTTAATATTCATCTGAACTTTAACACCCCTAGTATCAGTTGGCATACTTTTGTCTCTTTTTCCTGTCTTTCCTATCCTCTTTTTCTTCTCTCTCTTTCTTTCTACACATGATTATAATTAAGCATTTACATAATGCCTTCTATTGCGACTGATTTTTTTTGTATGTTCGATATGAAAATCTATATTTGTAATGTACACTATGCTGTTCTATATGGAGCCCGGGAAGGGACATGAAGAGAAAAAATTTATTGCGTTATAACGCAATAGTTCTAAAGTATTGCGTTATAATGCAATAGTTTTTGCGTTATAACGCAAAAGTATTGCGTTATAATGCAGTAGTTTTTGCGTTATAATGCAAAAGTATTGCGTTTAAACGCAAAAGTATTGCGTTAAACCAGGGCCAGATTAACACTTCATTGTACCCTGGGCAACAATATTCAAGGGCCCTATCATCACAACCCCAGGATCCCTATAATCTGGCAAAATACAGAATAAGTTCCAGGAATATATGTAAATATACCCCATACTTCAATATCTAACTATCATCAAATGCATTTTGATGTACAAATGTGTAAATGCTCGTAGAACTACAAGTGCACCACTATAGCCTCTTGTCAAGGCCACTCACTTGCATATGATGATATGAAAACAAAACACATTAGCATCAGTATAATCTAAAATTGATCCACTACATTAGAAAGAGAGGGAAGTGTCCTCCATTTTCACAAAAATAAATAAGAAACCATTTCCAAAGTATCCAGTATATTTAAGAACACTTTTTGCCAACACAAATGTATTGAATCGTCAGAAAAAGCCCACAGACAAAACACAAACATAATCTGATAGACTCAGATATGAATTTAACTCTTTCCCCGCCAGAGCATTTTCCAGTGAGTTGGTAGCCAGCGCCAGCCTTTTGGTCATTTTCACTAATCTTTGGAGGCTCACTGAAAATGTTGTGTTAGGAGTATGTGAACACTGAATACATCAAAAGAAAGAACAGAACTTCAACTTTTAAACACAAAAAACGATTTTATTCTATCTTCATTCGTTCATGAGATATGAATATTTGAATATTGGTCATTTTCAGGAAAAAAATGAATTTAGAGCAAAAAACTGAGAAAATTGAATTTTTCAAAGACATTGATTTTCAAGATAAAACTGATTTCCTATTTACATTTTTGACTCTTTCTTCTTTACCAAGTAACACTGTATTCAAAATCACAAAATAAATAATTATAACAACAATAATAATAACAAACAGCTCTAAGATATCATTCCACAAAATGTTAGTGGAATCCACACCAAACTTTAGACCAAACATCTTCTAAAGCACCAGGTTCCTTCTAAACTTTACACTTTGACATACATCAGTTATAAGTAACAACATATTAGTTTAGCTTTTTGATATAAACACTTCAATATTCCTCATTTTCAAGAAAAAAAGAACAAATTCACTAAATACTGCAGATTTCTGGCCTTTCTTTGGCTGCACCAGGTCCTCCTGTTGGACCACCTGCTGTGTTTGATCTGTAAATAATTTATGGACATGTAGTTATTTATCTTTGGATGAATGTATGTATTTATTTATTTATTTCATACAAAAGCTAAATCCAACAGTGCCTTCCCTGTGTCCTGCTGACATTCTACAGCTGAATCTGTTCTGTGTCCTCAGTCTGAATCTGAACTCACTCTAACAGATGAACACTAGCTGTCCTTTGTCTTGTCCCACGTCTGGTTGTCTGTCTTCTCCTTGAATGTCCCCTAGAAATGTCTCTTTTCTCTTCCTCCTGTCTGTCATTTTCTCCGTGTCGCTCCGTGCCCCCCCCCCCCCATCCCATCTCCGTGTCGGACCTGAGCCGCTCCGTGTTTCCCGTGTTCCGTGTCCGTCTCCCTCACCTTCTATTTCTCCGTTCCTGTCTCTAAATGGTTCTTCTGTAGCTCCATCATATACTGAACTGTCAGACTCTGTCTCCATAATCATCTTTAAGGCTTTTGAAACTGCGCGCGGTTCCTGCACAGTCTGCATTTCCTCATTCAGTGACTGCCGCTGGATGCGTTGCCATGGGATACGGAGACTCCAGTGCAAAAGCCTTTAACCCGGTCCTTCATTTTTCCGAAAAAACTGCTTAACTGTTTGTTTTTGGACTAAGGAAAGTATTTCACATGATCCGCAACACCTCCAACTATAGCATAACAGTGAAAACACGGATTGACGGAAAATCTCGTCATTGGCGGAGAAAGAGTTAAACAGAAATCCACTTGTCACCTCAGAATTCAACAAGAGAGTTAAAGTAAGTGCAATGTAAACATCGTTTTGATTCGCGTACGTATGTCGCATAGTTCTTGACGTCTCACATCCCGCTCAGTGCACGCACGTTGATTTGCGTCACAGCTGATTTGCTTTTTGGACTGACCAATGAGGAGAGGGTCTCAGCTCACGGTCACAGACAGCAGGAGCAGGGTTTCTGTGCAGTGCAATAGCTCCGGACAGCGGACAGTTTCATTTATAAGCAAAAGATAACCAGATATTTTCGTTATGCCCGAGCTACCAGGGCCCTTCAGACATCGCGGGCCCTGGGCAATTGCCCAGTTGCCCATATGGTTAATCCGGGCTTGGTTATAACGCAATAGTTTTTGCATTGGGATCTGCATTCGGGATCGGACAGGTCGTCAGGTCAGACACACCTGTACCTGCAGTCCTGTGCCCTATGCATGTGCAGTTCAGATGACCGTAACTCTGTCATTATTTGTCCGATCAGAAAAATTCCAACGGTTTCTGAAACCTGAGACTCTGTGCTTTATGGATATTCTCGGGTCAGTGCGAAAATTTCACGGGCACCTGTCCTAGAAGACGCAAAATAAGCAATTCGGTGACTGGGGACGCACACAGCAGAGCGGATTCATGGAGCGAAGAACCGGAGCGCATAACAGAGTGGATAACGGAGTAGATCTAGTTTTGGAAAATGTAGGCAAGACGGATATCCCAAGTCCCATGACCCCCCTGGAGGTTTACGGATGGATTTGTGACCGAAGGAGCGACTGATGGAGCAACATCTGAAGAAGAAAGGTAAAGTTCACCCAGTTCCATTTAGTGGATTTTCTACATGACTGAAGCACTGTCTGCTTTTTTCTATGGAGTTTTTACTTGTTTCACTTTAGTATATGTGTAAACTGACGCTTATACTGCATCGTGGTTTTATAGAATAAAGTACGAACCGTGTAGAGTATG
Organism: Sphaeramia orbicularis; assembly: GCF_902148855.1. Taxonomy (NCBI): domain Eukaryota; kingdom Metazoa; phylum Chordata; class Actinopteri; order Kurtiformes; family Apogonidae; genus Sphaeramia; species Sphaeramia orbicularis. Next base: position 7,737,190 of record NC_043957.1, read on the forward strand.
TGTTAGTTTGGAGTATGTTGGACTTTCTGTGCGTAAAAGTGCGCATGACGCTCTCCAAAATAAGAGCGCATACGCTGATGTTCGGTGACTTTTTTTCTTCAATAGTACAATTTGACCTTGTTTTGTTTGTCTAATACATTGTTCTATGTGTGTTATTTTTCCATGTGTCCACCGGTAGTTACATTCAAGGATGATGAGAGAAGTCACGGTGATGCGCAAAGGCTCTGGTGATGAGAGCAGAGACTGAAGACAGTCCACACACAGATGAAGGACGGAGGAAGAGCCTGATGATGATCAGTCCAAACACCACAGACATTCAACACATCCACAGGAGGACGGACTTTTGGTTTCAACAGACTATTTTCCATGTGCAGACTGTGCCATAGGAGCACTGCCTGGATCAGAGCTGTGAACTGACACAACTGTTTCTGCAGAACCACGAACATGAAGGCACTCTGCAGACACAGAACGGACAAATGCCCTGTGTGTGTGTGTGTGTGTGTGTGTGTGTGTGTGTGTGTGTGTGTGTGTGTGTGTGTGGTGTGTGTGTGGTGGGGGGGGGACACACCTGTAGAGTTTGGATTTTTACCCTGTTTTTGCACAATAAAAGGCAAATACTCACACAGCTTGTTTTAAACAGTTTTTATACTTTTAAAGTTCATATTTAACTTTCAAATGTTGTATCCATGTCTAATTTCAGTGTTTTTCTGCTAAAACTAAAAAAAAAAAAAAAAAAAACTAATTCCGTTTTTGTGTTTTTGTCATTTTAAATTGTTATTACAGTATTAAAACAAATAGTGATTGCAATATTGAACGTTCGAAGTGGTCTGCAAAAATTGACAAAACGACTCAAAGCATATTTTCCGACCTTTTTATGATCAAAATAAGAAAACCAGTCCAGGTGGACCATCTGAGGCTCAGGAGTATAAAGGATTTTAATACAATGCGCACATCCTCCTTCTCATGCGCAGATCATTCACACTTGGCGCACATACATCTGTATCCATGAAGCTGCACACAGACGTGAAGCTGGGCAAATAGGAATTTAATTCAAAAACCGTTGGAATTTTTCCGATCGGACTAATAATGAAAGAGTTACGGTCATACTACACAGGACAGGGGGGCGTGTCAGACCTGGCACGGTCGGACCCGAACTGGATTACAATGTATTATGTACGGACCTCAATCAAGAGAGCGAATATATGATTGCGTTATAACGCAAAACTATTGCGTTATAACGCAATACTTTTGCGTTATATCGCAATAGTTTTTGCGTTATAACGCAATACTTTTGCGTTATAACGCAATAATTTTTATTTTTTGCATGTCCCCTCCCGGGCTCGTAGTTCTAAATAAAGTATAAAAAAAAAAAAGATTAAATGTTGGATGGAGTTTCATCTGTGGAACATCCGTCACTGCTAAAGCGTCTACCCCAATGCACTGCATGACTCTTCAGGTATTTCAAATATATGGTCACCATCGTCAGTTTCTTGCTTTTACTACTGCTGTTTATTAAATGTTTAGGGTGGCTGTAGTTTGGTCACTTGTCCGCCTCCACATACTTAAAACCACATGCTCCTTAAGGCGGACTGGAATGATTTTATAATTGTAGCTGTAGAAGTGACGGTGCCTTTAATGACTGTAAGGTTTGGAATGTTTCCGGCATGCGCTGATGTACTGTCGACAGCACATCTGGTTTACAGAGTTTGTCCTGTGACAAACAGTGAAACTGGACATATTCAGTCATTTATAAAGAGGTGTTGGTCATCCAAACAGTTCAACATGTGTGATTATGACCAACATTTAAAATGATTTACAATAGTAACTGAAGTAAACATGAGGACAGAACGACAGTCAAATGTCCACTGAGTTCAGACCTAATCCATCACTGTTAAATACATGTGACTTCGCTGGAAATGTTTGTGTGTACGTATGTGTGCGTGTGTGTGTGTATGTGTATATCAGAGGCGGTGCTCGTCTTTCAGAGAGGGGAAGCTCACTGCCAGCTTACGTCAAAAAAAAAAAAAAATTGTCAAGTTATTTAACAATAAATTCGGCCCTCCGTTCCTTTTCAAGAAAATGGTCAGTGACCTATCGTACCAGTAGGCGTCTTTTCAGGGACTGGACCAGTGTCCTCTCAATGTCAGCAGCTGGGCTGCTTAGACGGCCTTGGCCCAGTGTGTTGTGGGTGTCAGACTTCAGTTTTTAAACAAGAGTGCTCCTTTCACTCCGACCTAGCCGCAGTTTGATTGATTTAAATCTACCAACGATATTAAACTTGAACAAGAAATGATTAAATTATGT
>NC_043957.1:8047093-8070948 GCF_902148855.1 Sphaeramia orbicularis
AAGACAGTTTTATTCTAATGAGAATAAATGAAAGTGACAGTTACAAGATGAAGATGATGTTCTGTGAAATCCTGCTGCGTTCTTGGGTTTGATGTTCCAATACTGTTTTCATATGTGTATTTGGTTATGTGTGTTAGATTAAATAGGATTAAATTAGATTAAATTCCATTACATTCCATTAGATTAGATTAGACTAAATTGGATTACTTTAGATTAAAACAGATTAAATTGGATTAAATTAGATTAAATTGGATTACATTAGATTAGATTAAATTACACTGAATTAGATTAAATTAGATTAAAACAGATCAAATTAGATTAGTCTAGATTGGATTAAATTACATTAAATTAAATTAGATGAGAATAAATTGGATTAAATTAGATTAGATTACATTAAATCAGATTAAATTAATTAGATTGAATTAGATTAGATTACTTTAGATTAGATAACATTATATTACATAACATTATATTACATTACATTAAATTAGATTAGATTAAATTAAATTAAATTAGACAAAACTTTATTGATCCTCAGGACATTAACGTTCCTGTAGCAACATGATGCCGAATACACACATTTAAGGAATATTATAAGAAATATTAGTACAATAAGTATATAAACAGTAGTGAAAAAAACAGGTAATTGTACATTAGAAAGTACTAGTAAAAACAACAAATAAAGTAATAATAATAATAACAATAATAACAATAATAATAATAATAACGAGTGCATTGACCCGTGTGGATCCACAGGTTCTAGATGTGGTCGTTTTTCTGCTGTTGTGTATTTGTTCATGTTGTTCCACATTTGTCCAACAGTCACTGCCAAAGTGGTCTGGACATAGAAACAGGATTAGTAGAATATTGGATTAAAAAAGACTAATATCTGACAAAACATTGATCCTATTAAATTACTGTTTTCATTAGTCTGTTCACTGAGAAAAAATACAGAAGGATGACAAACTGTAGCAGTCAGCTGTGTACGGACCCACACACACCAAGGTTATTATCGTTAACAAAACTAATGGAATGACCAAAACTAGAATTCTAAAAACATTTTCGTTAACTGAAATAAATAAAAACTATAATTAAAAGAAAAAAATATATAACTACATGAAACTGTATTGTGTGCTTACAAAAGTAACTAAAATGGATAAAAATTATGGATGATGGCTAAAATTTTCTTAGAGGTCTTATTTCTGTCTTTGTGCATAAGAAATCAACATAAGTGAATCCCCAAAGGAACTTTGTGTTGGTAAATGCAAGTTCTGCAAATGTACAGGATTCAGTTCTGTTCAACATGTTGATGCTCATATGAACTATGTTTTCAGCTCAAAAATGTCCAATTTCATCACAATTAATGCTATATTTTCATGTCACAAATGGCCAAGTTCTATTTGAACTGAATTTACCTGAAAACAAATATTCTATTCTTTTACATTCCCCAGTTTTCTTACCAGATTCTCTCCTACATATCACATGTTTTATTTTTACAGGTTCAATATGGAGTATGGTGCTGATCCATCCTGCTTATGTTCCACCAATACATACATGAAGAATGTCACACGTCACTTTTTAAATCAACAGTTTTCTAATAATAAGCATTTTTATAAAGAAATAACAATTCCATATTGTTATTAACTCATTAGTATATGATAAACTATACAATAAATAATCCTGATCCTAGTTTTTGCACAGGGATCATTAGTGGTAAACGCTGACATGGCTGCAGAGCATCAGTATGATGGGATCTGTAACAACCATGTCACATTTGTCCACTGACACATTTAGTGTTTTTGTGTCAGCTGGTATTGTTTACATCCACAATACAAACATTTATGAATAAGAGGAGAATTAGCAATAGTAAGTCTATAAGTTATTCCTAATAAAGTACTGGTACTGACCAGAGCATCATGGGTAATGTCACGTCCGTCCACCAGCAAAAGTTTTCACATACACGTGCTATTCAAAATCCAATATTTCTGAAAATAGAGCTTCCACTGTCAATAATATCAGTAGTCTGTGCACAAATGGATTAGCATTATTTCAACACAGTTCTATCCATTTCTTACAACTTTTTTTTTTGGACAAAAATGGCCACTCATTTGACCCTCGAAGTAAACTTTAGCCAAATGGTCACATCCTTAACCTGAATACAGAAACTGTACCAATAATTTGCTGTGGGATATAAATACTAAAGTAAATACCGTCTAATAAATCCTACAGTATAGTTTCCTTTCAGACGCTGTAACCCTGTTGGTTGGTGTTTAACTGTGTAATAAACTCCTTCCTGTCGTTCAAACACATGAGCTCCGGTACAAACACACGTCGGCTTTTCTACATTCCGTCACTCTGGTGGATTGACGCTCATCTTCCACCGAATTTATGCACAATCCAGTTCTAAACGATCCCCCTTTTTTTCTGTCACAGTGGAAGCAGATCGCTGGGTACAGAATGAGTCACAAATGCGAGTGTTTAGCAGCAGAACACCAGCTGTTTCTCAGGTGGAGGCTCAGTTAAAGTAGGAGTGATAAAACCCAGACGGCAGCGTCAGAAGTCAGCAGGCTCTAAAAGGCTTTTGTTTGACTGCGCCTCATTTGCTAGCATGTATTCTGTGGCAGCGGCGCAGGGATAAATACGTGTTTTGTTGTTGTTTCTACAGAGGAAAAAGGGAAAAGAGGGGGTAGGGGGTGGTGGGGTAGTGGGTGGTGGGGGGGGGGGGGAAGGGGAGGGGGGGGGTCTCTCCTGGAAGGTGAGTGGGAGCTATCCTTGACGACTATGAGGCACCTTTATCTTTTGCCTTTCTTCTTCCTGATAAGCAGCTCCAGAGCCAATCATGTGGAACTTATAACTTAGACATGTGAAAGTGAAGTTTTCACTGAGGTAAGGAAGAGTAGGAGGAAGAGGAGGGGGGAGGAGGGGGGAGGGGGGGGGTGAATAATAAAGTTTCCTCCAACCTCCACTAAACTTTCTGCTGTTTACATATTCAGCCTCTGTCTGTCTGCGTTGGCAGGAAAAACGGTCGGTGATCTCAACGGATCTGAGCCCGTGGTCCGCTCTGGCAGTGAGCTCGGCCTTTGTGCAGGCGGTGGGCAGCGGGTGAGAGCCCACAGCACACACAAGCACCTGAACGCACCACACACAACAGCAGCTCCAGCACACACAAGAAAAAGAAACACATACAGACGGCGGTGGGCAGCGGGTGAGAGCCGCCAGCACACACAAAAAAACAGCTACAGACGTGCACCTGAACGCACCACACAACAAACACATACCAACAGCAGTGGGCAGCGGCTAAGAGCCCACAGCAGACACAAAGCACCTGAACGCACCACAACAACAGCAGCTCTAGCACCACAAGAAACAGCTACAGATGTGCACCTGAACGCACCACACAACAAACACATACCGACAGCAGTGGGCAACGGCTAAGAGCCCACAGCGCACACAAGCACCTGAACGCACCACACACAACAACAGCTGCTCCAGCACACACAAGAAAAAGAAACACATACAGACGGCGGTGGGCAGCGGGTGAGAGCCGCCAGCACACACAAGCACCTGAACGCACCACACGCAACAGCAGCTCCAGCACACACAAGAAACAGCTGCAGACTGCACCTGAATGCACCACACACAACACAGCAGCTCCAGCACACACAAGAAACAGCTACAGACGTGCACCTGAACGCACCACACACAATAAAAAGAAACACATACTGACGGCGGTGGGCAGCAGGTGAGAGCCACCAGCACACGCAAGAAACAGCTACAGATGTGCACCTGAACGCACCACACAACAAATACATACAGACAGCGGTGGGCAGTGGGTGAGAGCCGGCAGCACATGCAACAAACAGATACAGAATTGCACGTGAATGCACCACACACAAGAACAGCTCCAGCACACACAAGAAAAAGAAATACATACAGATGAGTACCTGAACTAACAAACACATACAAACGGTGGTGGGCAACGGGTTAAGAGCCGCCAGCACACACACAACAAACAGCTACAGACATGCACCTGAACACATACAACAGCAGCTCCAGCACACACAAGAACAAGAAACACATACAGACGTGCACCGACAGTATGGAAGTAAATTGTGTCATCAGATTTTGAATTATAAAAGCCATTGAATTTCTACCACTAATTTTTTTTTTTTTTTTTTTTTTTTTTTGCACTGCAGTGCAAAAAAATTCAGATAATTAATTTCAGTGCAAAAAAATTCAGATGCTTAATTTCAGTGCAAAAAAAATTCAGATACTTAATTTCAGTGCAAAAAAATTCAGTAATACAAATTCAATGTCTTTTATAATTCAAAATCTGATTACACAGATTTACTTCCATACACTAGCAGACACAAGAAACACATACAGACGTGCACCTAAACACACCACACACAACAGCAGCTCATGCAGCCACTGGCACAGGGACGGAGTCCAGCAACGCACCTCGGCCATGTCACCGTGGAAACAGCCATGTCATTTAAGATAACCAGTGGAGTCAGACCACAGGGTCTGCACAGTCCACAAACACAGAACATGGACCTACTGAGGAACCTTCAGCCAGTCCATTAGAGCAGGGGGGTCAGACATGTGACCTGTGGGCCAAAACCAGCCACCAAAGGGTCTAAACCCACCATCCAAAGGGTCCAATGCCAGTATCAATATTCAGTCTGTTCTTAACTGTTGTGTGTATTTGTAGATCCACTGTTTCTGTACATTATAAGGAACATGTATAAATAATAAACTGAGGCTGAATATTTGTCCAATAACACTGATTTTCTTAAGAAATTCCAGGTTGTTCATGTTATTCACATTTTTCTAAAGGATACTTTGTAGATGTAAACATTTTCATCTTCTAATTTGAGGGTTTGATTTTTTTTTTCTCTAAACCAGAGAACAGTTTGGAGTTGACATTATTCAGAGGTTATTCTGTTAATATTTAACACATTTTTTTTACTCGGACCTGTTTTGGATCATATTGGGCTGAATGTGGCCCATGAACTAAACCCTGCATTAGAGACGTAAGAACGTTACACCCATGTAGTTGGGATGGGAATCAAGAGCCGGTTCTTCTTGAGAACCGGATCCAGTAGCTAGATTCCTTGGAATTGTTTGCCGGTCCAAACAGACCACACCAGGTCCTAACAGACCACACACCAGGTCCAAACAGACCACACCAGGTCCAACAGACCACACCAGGTCCAAACAGACCACACCAGGTCCTAACAGACGACACCAGGTCCAAACAGACCACCCCAGGTCCAAACAGACCACCCCAGGTCCAAACAGACCACACCAGGTCCAAACAGACCACCCCAGGTCCAAACAGACCACCCCAGGTCCTAACAGACCACACCAGGTCCAAACAGACCACACCAGGTCCAAACAGACCACACCAGGTCCTAACAGACGACACCAGGTCCACTGGAACACTGTCAAAGCTTCCATTTCTTCTAAAGGGTGGAATCCCTCCAATCTGCTCAAACATTTGTCCACAGCTTGTGATTCATTTGATTCGCTACTTAGCAACGCTTATGGAATGTAGCAGCAGAGTGAACACCAGGCCGTCATCTGGGCCCATTTCCGGTTCGGTGGTGGGAAATAAACGTCGTACCCCCCACAAATACAAGTTTCTGAAGGACGGGGAAAGGAAATGAGGTGCACAACAACGGAGACGGGCAGAGTCGAACTGGTTCCACATAGTGGAAATGCACCAATAGAGGATTAGGTAAATAGTCTGTAGTTTCACTTTCACTGTGCCCCCCCCCCCCCCCCAAAACCAGGCCCAGCATCATCTGTTGTTATTATTTGTACATACTGTACAGTATATGTTATATTTTCTGTGCAGATGGAAATATAAGATAGTTAATGCAAACACACCTGTTTGTACTCTTTTATTGGCTCACCCAATGAGAATCAATAGAGAATTGGATCGATAAGCAAAATTGATAATGGAATCGGAATCGTTAAAATTCTTATCGATTCCCATCCCTACCACGTAGGCTGAGTACAAATGAGTCCAAACTCAAACTTTAAACACCTATACTACTGTATACAGTCCTATAGAGACAAAAGAAGAGCCGTTTAATTAGTGCCAGGTCTTGATGTCTATGAGACTCAAGATGAGCGCCCCCGGCTGAAAACACATCAGCGTTCAGAAAAAAAGGCCCTGGAATTGGAGCTGTGTAAAAAATCTGCAGTGCCGCAGGAGCAGAAACCCTGTGATGAAATCTACCATTTACTGTTGTGACAGGAAGCAAATGAGTACATGCTTGAGGATATGAGCCCAAGAGTGTGTAATTAAAAAAGGTAGGAATTTAAATATTGTTCGAAAGGATCCAAACAAATGGGCTCTTAAGGAACAGCAACTGTGATTATGCGCCGACTCCAAGGTAAAGAAAGAGGACGAAAACACAACAGTCGCACCAATTCAGGAGGAATGGTTAAAAAAAAAAAATACGCATGTGCCTGAAAATGTTGTTTATCATTCTTTTGCGTTGCATAAAACCCAAGTAATGATTACAAATGTATAAGTTTGAAGTGGATTCAGGTGGATGGGGTTCAACACCTCATTTAGTTCCTTCAGTCACAAATGATAAGGGGTGGGAGGAGCTTAAAGATGTCAATCTAATGTCAGTACACCTGCTTAAAAGTCACACTGGATGGATGAGCGGATTGGACAAATGGATGAATGGATGGATGGATGGATGGAATGGATGGATGATGGATGGATGATGGATGAATGGACGGACCGATGGATGGATGGATGGATGGATGGATGGACGGACGGATTGGACAGATGGATGGGATAGACGGGCGGGACGGATGGATATCTGTCTATAGTCCATCCACGCTGTCTTCTTTCTGTCCGTCCTCCTGTCCATCTGTCCGTCCTCCTGTCCTCCTGTCCGTCCTCCTGTCCATCTGTCCATCCTCCTATCCTTCTGTCCATCCTCCTGTCCATCTGTCCGTCCTCCTGTCTTTCTGTCCGTCCTCCTATCCTTCTGTCCGTCCTCCTGTCCATCTGTCCGTCTTCCTGTACCGCTGTCCGTCTTGTCCGTCTCCTGTCCCTCCTGTCCGTCCTCCTGTCCTCCTGTCCGTCCTCCTGTCCTTCTGTCCGTCCTCCTGTCCTCCTGTCCGTCCTCCTGTCCGTCCTCCTGTCCATCTGTCCGCCTCCTGTCCATCCTCCTGTCCTCCTGTCCGTCCTCCTGTCCTTCTGTCCGTCCTCCTGTCCTCCTGTCCGTCCTCCTGTCCGTCCTCCTGTCCATCTGTCCGTCTCCTGTCCATCCTCCTGTCCTTCTGTCCGTCCTCCTGTCCTGTCCATTCGCAGCAGCTCTTCTGTCCAGTTCTGCTCAGCCCGTCCTGTCCCAGTTCTGATGGAAACAGTCAGTCCAATTCCAAAAGGTCGCACACATCAGGTAGTTCTCTAACAGAACTGAGCCCTCATTATAGGCGCTGAACTGTGAAATATCACACAGCCTGTGAGCATGCTCAGCAAAATGATGCCATTTGAGCGGATGTCAGTGGCACCCCCCCCCCCCCCCCCCCCCCCTCCCCGATGACCCCATCATCCTGGTCCAGAGCGACAGTGTGTGATCATCTTCTGTGATGGGCCCTGGTGTTCACTCCAGGGAATCCCCTCCACTGTGTTCCACACAAAAGGACTTCACTTTAAACAGTCAAGTGGACACATCCACTGCAGGAGGAAGTGGAATTTGAACAATAGTCTGCCTCCACTTCTCATTTCTACAGTGCAGATCTACAAAGACACTAAACACCGAGGAACAGCAGAAAAGAGTTCAAATTGGGCTGAATTTTCTTTAGACATTTCAGGTTGTTCATATTTGTTCAGGTTATTCACATTTTATTGTTACAGGACAGTTTGTAAATGTAAATATTTTCAGAATTTAATGCTATTTTTTGCACTAAAACAAAGACAAAAAATTTGAAGTTGTCATTATTTATAGATTTATAGGTCAGATTCAGGACCACATATGAATGTGGTCTGGGGTCAGATTAGTGCTGTTCAGCCTGTCTTTAACAGATCAGATCCAGGTCACATATGGACACTAAAATCAGATTTGGACACATTTGCTGCAGTCTGAACAGAGCCAAAATCACACTAGTAGAACACTTTCAGTATTACACACAATTATTTACAGAATTTAACACTAAAACAAAATGAAAATATCGATCAAAACAGTGAAAACAAAAAAAGGAAAACCCCAGGAAAACTGAACAAAAACACTCCGAGACAGAACTATCGCTATTATATACAATTATTTACTGAATTGTCCAGTAAAACACTGATAAAAGTCATAAAAATCTTCCATCTCTCTCTCACTGATTGCACTCTGCCGCTCTAAGCCCCACCCACTTCCACCCCTCCCCCTCAGCCATTGCAGACCTCTACCCTCATTGTTCTAGACCAATAGAAAGAACTCAACCTCAGATGCAGATGACGGTTGGATTCTTTCAATAGTTACGATGGTTTAAATAACGGTGGATGGTCGCTGTCGTCTTAAAGCCGATAAATAATGAATAAAACGTCCAACTGTTGCCCTTCGTCGAAGCGGTCGTCTTCTGGAAGCGCTCAGCTGTGGCGGCCCCCCAGACCTCGCTGTCTCACGTCAACCTCGGCCTGTGATTGGTCTTCACTTCCTAATTGAGATCAGAGCTCTGATAGGGTTTGAACAGGAACAGTCGGACAGAATATTTATCACTTCACAGGGAAAACGTCCCAAATGACGAGTCGAACGCTGTCTTTTTTCCGCAAAGGTCGAGGCGAGCGGCGGCAACACCTCAAAGCGCGGCCCGGTCGGTTCTGTCAATTTTAATGAACATCCTGACCTTAAACAATGAAAGCTGATCAGTCAGTGGATGCATAATTTTCAAAGGAGCCTTCACAGAAGCGTGGTAGAAGATGGGAAAAGAAATGAAGGCGAGGCGATTCATTGTTGACAATAAATCAACTCAGCAAAACAATTTTTCAAAGTTATTCAGCCTCTCTCTCATCTGGCCTCGGGAGGTATTGTCCCTTTTTGGATGAAAATTTATCAAATATGACAAGGCCTGTGCTCATTTGCAGGTATTCAAACGTGGGTAAATTAACGCCAACAACAAAGTCAGGACGTATTTCCCTCCCTTCGGCGTCCAAATTTGACATGTTGTGTACTTGTACTTGTGCAGAACACGCCTATGCAGCAGCAGTTTTCTGTTCTGCGTCTTACAGAGGGCTGATTGAACTCATGTTCTCCTAATAGAACTGAACTGAACTGCTGAGGTAGAAAGAGGGATCATCTGGATGTCTGCAACTTTTATCCAGCAGATATTCACATTGAACTGGGGATCAGACTGGTCAATTATTAAAAAATACATAAAAAATAGGTCCAACTCACTAGTCTCTTTTCCATGGTCTATCTGAGCTGGAAATTATTATTATTCACCTTTACAGTTTTTTCATGGTATTTGACATTTGACGTGTAAAATCACAGTCTGTTTTTGTCATTTCATTGATATTTCCTGTATCTTAAAAATACAGGAAAAATCTGTAAAATGAACGGTAAAAATTCTGTTAAATTACAGATTTTTTTTACAGTGTGGACTCATTTAGGGACGTACACCAAACAACTCTACTGCCATGGTGATCTGTCACTAGACTAAACAAAGAGTTTAGGTTTGGAGAATGGACAAGGACTGGACTGGAAAAGACAAATGTGCAACGTTTCTGTTTTTGCACAGTTTGTACAGTTTGCACTTTAATATTCTGAGGTGTTCAATGTCAACGGGCTCATTGCAGCCACTAAAATTGTTAAAATTTTCATCTTTGTTACCAAAATTAGTTTGCTGTTCTGAAAAAAAAAGTAACTTTATTGTCATAGTTGTAAGATAATTGTGTATGGAAGTAAATCTGTCATCAGATTTTGAATTATAAAAGCCACTGAATTTCTACCACTGACTTTTTTTTTTTTTTTTTTTGCACTGAAATTAAGTATCGGAATTTATTACCTCCGCCAAGGAGGTTATGTTTTTGCCAGGGTTTGTTTGTCTGTTTGTCTGTCCGTTAGTGTGCAACATAACTCAAAAAGTTATGGACAGATTTTGATGAAATTTTCAGGGTTTGTTGGAAATGGGATAAGGAAGAAATGATTAACTTTTGGGGTGATCCGGAAGAAATCCTGGATTCTGGATCACTTTGAAATTTTTGTTAACATTGTGGTAAATGGGGCCAAAATTTACGTTTCCCAATATCTCGCTTAATTATGACCAAAACTCATGAAATTTAACTCAGGAATTGACAATGGGTCCTCTATCACATTTCAAAGGCTGATCCGGATCTGATCCAGAAGGCGGATTTTATTTTAAAAATAAATGTAGGATTTGTATCACCGATTATGTGGGGAATTTTTGCGCTTGGCGGAGGTCTGCGCTCTCCGAGTGCTTTTCTAGTTGTTATTGTTATTTATTGTTTCTTTCAATAAAAGTTATAATTGTGCCACTGTTGCAATGTTGTTGGGATTGAGGGGGGCCTGGAGATTTTTTGTCCTCCAAAGGGGGCCCGAGAGAAAACGACGGAGAACCACTGTCCTAATAGAACTGAACTGCTGAGGTAGAAAGAGGTGATCATCTGGATGTCTGCAACTTTTATCCAGCAGATACTCACACTAAACTGGGGATCAGATTGGTCAATTATTTAAAAATAAATAAAAATAGGTCCAAATCATTAGTCTCTTTTCCATCATCCATCTGAGCTAAACTGCCCCCATATTTATATAATGTGCACTGTAAAAAAAAAAAAAAAAAACGTAAAAAAAAAAAAAAAGGTATTATTCCGGCAGCAGGGGTGCCGAAAAAGTACTGTTAAATAACGGAAAATAACCATCTCATAAAAATACAGTAATTCTTCCATAATTAAAATACCGTTTTTTGCCCTAACTTTACATGAGATTTTGCTTTTTTATTTTTTTTGGACTTTTTAATGTTTAATAAAGAATATTTACTTGTTTATGTTTATGTTTATGCATTTGGCAGACGCTTTTTTCCAAAGCGACTTACAGGGGAAAACCAATTAAATCACTCACTCAATCATCAAATTTTATTTATATAATGCCAGATCACAAAAAAAGTTATCTCATGACACTTTATATAGAGTTGGTCAAAAACCAGACTCTAAGCCAATTACATGTAAAAACAATCAAATTACCTATAAATATATAATAAATTCGGATTCTGTTGGGTTTCTGTAAATTGACTTAGAGTCTGGTTTTGACCAACTCTATATATAAAATGTCAAGAGATAACTTTTTTTTGTGATCTGGCGCTATATAAATAAATTTTTGATTGATCGAGTGATTTAATTGGTTTTCCCCTGTAAGTCGCTTTGGAAAAAAGCGTCTGCCAAATGCGTAAACATAAAATTTCCAATGAGACTCAGTTGTACAATCCACTGATAAAAACTGTATTTGGACAGTTTATCAGTGGTTATACATGTTATACATTCACAAAATACATTTATTCAACATTTTTGTTGTGAAACCTCCTGTAATTACACAAGATATTTGTCAATTAACAAACATGTCTTGTTAAACTTACAGAACAAATACTTCTTTTATGGTTAATTGTCAGTTTTATTTTATCTCGTTTTTTTTTTTTTTACAGTATTAAACTTTAAATTAACAGTTTAATCTCATGAATAGAAAATAAATATTTGTGAAATTACGATACATTTGCAAATGTATTTTAACTGTATTTTTCTGTGAAAAAAAATTCTTTTAAAAAAATGGAAATTTTATGGTTATTCACAGTTACAGTTTTTTCATGTTATTTACATTTGACATGTAAAATCACAGCCTATTTTTGTAATTTCATTGATATTTTCCTGTATCATGAAATACATGATAATAATAAACGGTGAAAATTCTGTTAAATTACAGATTTTTTTTACAGTGTGTTCCAAACAGAAGTGTGTAATGTTGGTTTTTCTATTCAGTCCCAAATGTGCTGATTAGTTTATTTATTCTGTTATATGCTTTTTGTTTTTTATGTGATAGGTAGGAAACACATTTTATCTTTTAATTCTACTTTCTTTTTAATCAATTTATTATTAGCTGTTTACCTTCTGCATTTATTTATTTATTTTTATGTTGCCGTGGTTATGACTGTTTCTGTGGCAGTGACTGTATTTAGAATTTACCCTTAAAAAGATTAAAAAAGGAAATCTATCTATCTATCTATCTATCTATCTATCTATCTATCTATCTATCTATCTATCTATCTATCTATCTATCTATCTACTATCTATCTATCTTTCTTTCTTCACCCCCATTCTCCCTCATCATATAACTCAATATAATAATGTTTTAAATTCTCACTCCTGTCCTTAGACTTCAAACCAGAACAATGACTAAAACTGACCTAAACCAAATTAGAATAAACTCATTATTACAGTATTGACATTATAGAACCAAAATGTGTGTGAAAAATAGAAACAAAGTACCTTCCTGGTGGTGTTACCACGGGTAACACTTAACTGTTAACTGACATTACAATAATTACAGACCAACAAAGGTAAGAATAAAACTACAAGCACAGATGATAAAATGGCAGCATAGACCAACAATAGGAAGAACAACAGCAGAAGGGAAAGGACACACATGTCAACTAGACCAGAACAATAAGCACACATTAACATTTAAGACAGAATACAGATGGAACAGCAGTATTAGGACCCTCTGTCTGTATACTGGGACCAGACCATCTGTTTAGAGAGCAGGTTAACATTATAACAGAAGAACATTAACAGTTTCAGAATAACATCAAATTATAAAAATATTTACATTTACAAATTATCTCGTAAAAATAAATGTGAATAACCTGAACAAATATGAACAACCTGAAATGTCTAAAGAAAATTCAGCCCAATTTGAACAACAAAAACACTCAGAGCGTGCAGACCGCCAAGACAGATCTGCCCCCCCCCCCCCCCCCCCCCACCATCCCACCAAATTTTATCATTTCTTCCTTGTGCCAGTATCAAATTTCCTGAAAATTTCATTGAAATCCATCGATAACTTTTTGAGTTATCTTGCTAACAAACAAACAACACACAAAGCAAAGTGATCACAATACCTCCTGGCAGAGATAACTCTGTTCTGCCTGTTCCTCAGTGTTTAGTGTCTTTGTAGATCTGATCCATAATACACATGTAGAAATGATAAGTTGAGCAGAATATTGTTTACTGATTTTTCTGAAGAATTTCAGTTTTTTCAGGTTGTTCACATCATTTTTGTTTGGATAGTTTATAAAAGTAAGTATTTTCATAATTTGATGTTATTTGTTGCACTAAAACAAAGCATAATAATCTATAATAATGACAACACCAATTTTGTCTATGTTTCAGTTGCAAAAAAAACGCATTAAATTATAAAATATTTACTTTCATAAATTATCAAAACAAAAAGATGTGAATAACCTGAAAAAACTGAAATGTCTGAAGAAATCCAGCCCAATTTGAACTATTTTCTTCCGTTCCTCATTGTTTGGTGTCTTTGTAGATCTAATCCATAATGCACATGGAGAAATGATAAGTTACTACTCAAAATCACCCAAATTCACTAAAAACTACCCAAAACCACCTAAAAATTACTCAAAAACCACCTAAAAATCACACAAAAACCACCTAAAAAGAACACCTAAAAACCACCTAAAAATCACCCAAAAATCACCTAAAAACCACCTAAAAATCACCCCAAAACCACCTAAAAATCACCAAAAAACCCACCTAAAACCACCTAAAAACCACCTAAAAACCACCTAAAAATCACCCCAAAACCACCTAAAAATCACCAAAAAAACCCCACCTAAAACCACCTAAAAAACCACCTAAAAATCACCCCAAAACCACCTAAAAATCACCCAAAAACCACCTAAAAACCACATAAAATCACCCAAAAACCACCTAAAATCACCAAAAACCCTAAAAATCACCCAAAAATCACCTGAAAACCACCTAAAATCACCCAAAACACCTAAAAACCACCTAAAATCACCCAAAAAAAAACACCTACAAACCACCTAAAATCACCCAAAAACCACCTAAAAATCACCAAAAAACCGCCTAAAAATCACCCAAAAAACACCTAAAAACCACCTAAAAATCCCCCCCAAAACCACCTAAAAATCACCCAAAAAACCACCTAAAAATCACCCAAAAACCAACTAAAAATCACCCAAAAAACACCTAAAAACACCTAAAATCACCCCAAAAAACACCTAAAACCCACCTAAAAACCACCTAAAACTTACCCAAAAACCACCTAAAAAGCACCTAAAAACCACCCAAAAATAACCAAAAACCACCTAAAAAGCACCCAAAAATTACCCAAAAGCCACCAAAAAACCACCTAAAAATCACCCAAAACCACCTAAAAACCACCTAAAAATCAACCAAAAACCACCTAAAAAGCACCCAAAATCACCTAAAAACCACCTTAAAATCATCCAAAATCACCTAAAAACCACCTTACACTTATTTTTTTTAAGAAATTTCTTTTTTTTTTTCAGGTTATTCACATCTTTTTTGTTTGGATAGTTTATAAAGTATTTTCATAATTTAATGTTGGTTTTTTTTTGCAGTAAAACACAGACATAAATGTGCAGTTTGTCATTACTTATATGTTATCGTGTTATTATTTTACTGGTTCGGCCCACTGCAGATCAAATCCTACTGAACGTGGAACCTGAAAGAACATGAGCTGCAGACCCCTGCTCTATTAGATTCCGTTGCTTTGCTGCTCGGGTGCTCGGTAGCCTCCAGTCGCGGCCCACGCTAGCGTCTGTTAGCATCCATCCTGTTCCAGCTGTTCTCCGCAGCCTTGCCATCCACCTGACATCTCCTCCTCTACAACCCTCGGGCGTCTGATTAAGTCTTGCTAAACTCCTACTGGTCCGCTCTGTACTTTTGCCCTGTGAATATAATGTGGTGGATTAGAAGTGTGAAACAGATATAGACTCTCTGAGGTCTGTTACAGATGACTTTCTGACAGTTTTTCGTGTGAGATGACGGATGATTCAAAGGGACGAGGCTTTGGACCCGTCTGATCTGATCTGCCGTTACCTCCTCGCTGACCCAAGGAGAGAATGTCAACTGTGGTTCTGCGCCTCATTTCAACCATTAGTGTCAGAAGTGCTAATTACAGCTACGACAAAGGCTTCCCCTGCTTCTGTCACTTGTCGTCAAGCCTTTCCTTTAGCCCTGGGCTGTCCCACTCATTTGAGTTCAGGTTCCACATTCAGCCCAATGTCATCTGAAATGGGCCAACTGTGCAATAAAAGCATAGAGAGATAAATGATGACAACTGCACTTTTTCCTTTTTGTTTTAGTGCAAAAACACACAGTCGATTATGAAATATTATATTTACAAAGTATCCAAACAAAAAACACATAAAAAACCTGGGAAAAAAAAACATTTCTTCAGAAAAATAAGTACGGTTTTAACAATATTCTGCCTGAATGTCATCATTACTACATGTTTATTACAGATCATCTTTGGGTTTTTTTAGTTTTTTTAAAAAAATATATATTTATTTGCACAACACAAATCAAACATTAGGACAAGCAAAGAACAAGTTATGCAGGTGAGATCAGAAAACCCTGTGGAGCTAATAAAAATTATCTCACCTGCACAATTTGTTTCTTTGCTTGTCCTAATGTTTGATTTGTTGTGCAAATAAAAAAACATAAAAATAAAAAATAAAGATGTGGTCTGTAATAAACATGTAGTAATGATGAAGTTCAGGCAGAATATTGTTAAAACCGCACTTATTTTTCTTAAGAAATGTCTTTTTTTCCAGATTATTCATGTGTTTTTTGTGTTTAGATACTTTGTAATATAAATATTTTCATAATTGAATGTGTGTTTTTGCACTAAAAAAAAAAGGAAAAACTGCAGTGGTCATCATTTATCTATTCTTATGCTTTTATTGCACTTATTCAATTATGAAATATTTATATTTACAAAGTATCCAAACAAAAAACACATGAATAACCTGGGAAAAAAAACATTTCTTAAGAAAAATAAGAGCGGTTTTAACATATTCTGCCTGAACTTCATCATTACCACATGTTTATTACAGATCACATTTTTGTTTTTGTTTTTTTGTTTTTTTTTAAAATATATATATTTCTTTGCACACAACAATCAAACATTAGGACAAGCAAAGAAACAATTATGCAGGTGAGATCAGAAAACCCTGTGGAGCTAATAAAATTACTCACCTGCACAGTTTGTTTCTTTGCTAGTCCTAATGTTTGATTTGTTGTGCAAATAATACAAAAAAAAAAAAAGAAAAAATAAAGATGTGGTCTGTAAAAACATGTAGTAATGATGAAGTTCAGGCAGATATTGTTAAAACTGCACTTATTTTTCTTAAGAAATGTCTTTATTTCCAGATTATTCATGTGTTTTTTGTTTAGATACTTTGTAATATAAATATTTTCATAATTGAATAAGTGCAATAAAAGCATAAGAATAGATAATGATGGCAACTGCAGTTTTTCCTTTTTTTTTAGTGCAAAAAACACCTAAAAATCACCTAAAAACCACCTAAAAATCACCTAAAAAGAACACCTAAAAACCACCTAAAAACCACCCAAAAAAACCACCTAAAAATCACCCAAAAACACCTAAAAAACACCTAAAATCACCCCAAAGCCACCTAAAAATCACCCAAAAACCACCTAAAATCACCCAAAACCACCTAAAAACCATCTAAAAATCACCCAAAAACCACCTAAAAACCACCCAAAAACCACCTAAAATCGCCCAAAAACCATCTAAAAACCACCTAAAATCACCCAAAAACCACCTAAAAACCACCTAAAAATCACCCAAAATCACCTAAAAACCACCTTAAGGTCATCCAAAATCACCTAAAAACCACCTTAAAATCATCCAAAATCACCTAAAAACCACCTAAAAACCTAAAAACCACCCAAAACCACCTAAAAATCACCCAAAACCACCTAAAAATCATCCAAAATCACCTAAAAACCACATGAAAAACACCAAAAAAATCATCCAAAACTACTTAAAATCACCCAAAATCATCCTAAAAACCACCTAAAAATCACCTAAAAACCACCTAAAAACCACCTAAAAATCACCCAAAACCACCTAAAAATCACCTAAAAACCACCTAAAAATCACCCAAAATCACCTGGGACCACCTAAAATCATCCAAAATCACCTAAAAACCACCTAAAATTACCCAAAAACCACCTAAAAAGAAATGTCTTTTTTTTCCAGATTATTCATGTGTTTTTTGTTTAGATACTTTGTAAATAAATATTTTCATAATTGAATAAGAAATGTCGTTTTTTTTCCAGATTATTCATGTGTTTTTCGTTTAGATACTTTGTAAATATTAATATTTTCATAATTGAATGTGTTTTTTGCACTAAAAAAAAGGAAAAACTGCAGTTGTCATCATTTATCTATTCTTATGCTTTTATTGCACTTATTCAATTATGAAAATATTTATATTTACAAAGTATCCAAACAAAAACGCATGAATAACCTGGAAAAAAAAGACATTTCTTAAGAAAATAAGTGCAGTTTTAACAATATTCTGCCTGAACTTCATCATTACTACACGTTTATTACAGACCAGATCTTTGTTTTTTTTTAGTTAAAAAAAAAAAAAATCATTTACACAACAACAAATCAAACATTAGAACAAGCAAAGAAACAAATTGTGCAAGTGAGATCAGAAAACCCTGTGGAGCTAACAAAACTAATCTCACCTCATTAGAGCATTAGCATAAAGAAAGACAATAGGAATAAAACAATAATATACAAAGTACAACAAAAATATCTAATCTACAAAGGCACAAAACATTAAATAACAGGCAGAATATTAGTACAATTACACTGAACTTACTTTAGCAACTATCCTTTATCAATAAAATGGGAATATAGTGTATAATGATAAGTTGAGGCATAATATTGTAAAATCGCATAAATTTTTCTTAAGAAGTGTCGGTTTTTTCAGGTTGTTCACATCTTTTTTTTTGTTTGTTTGGATGGTTTTGTAAAGTATTTTCATCATTTAACTTTTTTTTTTGCACTAGATAGCACATTATCTATAGGTTAATATCCTATTCGTTTCCGTTTAGATCACAGTTGGTCTGAATGTGGAACCTGAACTAATGCTGCCTTCCAGGTCGGTTTTTGAGTCCGTAAGTCACGACTTCAAACCACGACTCACTGCTTTGCAACGTTCCAGGCAAGTCACGCTAAACTGCCTGAGCGCAAGGAATTGTGGGAGTTAGATGTAAACAAACCAGCATGGTGACCGTACATTATGTTCATTTATAGTCATTTCTATCCCAAAGGTGTTTGTTCTTTGCTTATTTGAGGGAAACAGAGGAGGAAAAATGGTACAAAGGCAGAGAAGCTGTTCTACCTCTTATGTTATTTGTTTGGATTCATATCTGGTATTAATTTATTCTTGTCCTGACGTTAGAACAGCTGCTGATTATGCAGAACATTTGCAGATAAATAACGTCAGAGCAATACCTTTTTTTAATAAACAGTTTGGCATAAATACCGCATCCATGGGGGACGCCATTGTTATTTGACAACACTAGGATCACAATACGATATATCGCAATATAGCACGATACTGTTAACAAGGCGATATTTTTTGTTTGGTTTCTTTTTTCTGAAAGATTATTTCCTGGAAAAACTAATAGTGCAGCATTTGGATAAATAAAGTTTGAACAAGCGGCTTTACCAGTACAAAAAAACACAAATAAATGAATAAATAATATTTACAGACATTACAGTTTAAGATTCTGCTTAATGTTTGTATTCTATTGAGAAAAGAATATATAGTGTTCAGTCCCTGAATCATCCAACATCAGAACATTTTTTTGTGCATTCCCAATAAAAAAAAACAAACCTTTGCCTTTCAGACAGTAAAAAGTGCTTTTAGGATGCTTGATCATCCATTATTTAACAAAACAGCATTATCACTTAAAAAAAAAAAACTACATTTATGACCTGCAGTATCACAATAGTACTTTTGTAGTAAACAAACAACAGAACAAAATACCCATGTGAATATAGAGATGAAAGAGTTTGAAAAACAAAAATGAACCGCCACCATGTCTACATTTGAATCAATACCTAAAAATATCGATACAGTATTGTGAAGTGAATATCGTGATATATTGCAACACACGATATTTTCCTACACCCCTGGTTATGAGTAGGGGCGTTAGAAAATATCTGTTCTGCAATATCTCACGATATTTCATTTCACAATACTGTATCGATATTAAAAAGTACTGTATCGATATTTTAGGTATTTATTCAAATGCAGATATTGTGGAGGTTCA
This sequence comes from Sphaeramia orbicularis, assembly GCF_902148855.1. Classification (NCBI taxonomy): domain Eukaryota; kingdom Metazoa; phylum Chordata; class Actinopteri; order Kurtiformes; family Apogonidae; genus Sphaeramia; species Sphaeramia orbicularis. The sequence goes on from NC_043957.1 coordinate 8,066,511, forward strand.
TTTTAGTTTTTTATTACTTTTCTTTTTGTTTACATTTTATTTATTATTATTTTACACTCTTTTATTCATAATGTTTGTTCCTTTGTTGGATTGAACTAAAATACTGTTCGATGTTAGTTCTGAACTAACAGAATACGAACATTTGAACAGGATCTGAAACTGTAATGTCTGTAAAACAGAATTTCAGTTTGAACACAGGAACATTTTGTGATATAACATTAGATCCTGTTGGGATCAAATAAAATGTGTTAGTATTTGTGCAGATTTCTGCTGTAATTCAATTCTTCAAGGAAATAATCATTAAAAAAAGAAACAAATAAAAATTGCCTTTTTAACAGTATCATGATATATTGTGATATATCGTATCACAACCCTATTATTATGATTTGTATCGTATCACTAGATTCTTGCCGATACTCAGCCCTAGTTACAGGCGGACTGGAACGCAGCATGAATCCAGTTCAACATCCTGAACTGTTCTTCAGTGTAATGGGTGGGACTGGACTGTTTGATGGGCCATTTTGGCCCATGAGGGGCCGTACGTTGGACCCCCCGCCTCCTCCATACATTGTGTTCTGTATCCACTGTGTACTTCAGGTACCTTTAAAACATATCTGACCTTTATAGCCCATTTTGCAATGAAAAGCTGTTCTAGGACTCCATTAACTTTGTTAAAAAAAAAAAAAAAAAAAAAAGAAAATTGCCTTATTTCTGTGCCGTGGAAATACCTGAAAGTTTAACAGTTATTACGTTTTCTCCATGGCCTCAAATGGTTCAATCAATATCTGTGAAAATCACAATTCTTCCCCCAATAGATGCTGAAATGATAAGAGCGTAGCACCCATGAACAAGTGCCTTTCATTTTATCCTCCAGGGGAACCTCGCTGTACTCTGAGTCGTTTTCTCCCATTCCATTATGGCGTATTTTCACATAAAATGATCAGCATTTGAGTCTAATTATTTTTATATAATGGTCATGTTCCGCCTTCAGCAAATTAATGCTGATCTGATAAAAAAAGAGCATTCTCTTCGCTCTTCTCTGTCCCTTATTACCATCCTGATTATGGTGGTAATGATGTTTGGTATGCAGACATGTTCATTGAGCAGGATAACCGCCTGGAATTAGCACAGCCGTAGAAAATCAGACTGATGACCAACTGTCGGGAACGACTGTCGGAGACGTTGTGCACAGCACTAGTTGTTTTTAGTCTGGAACATGATAAGTCATCTAAGATACATTGATTTTACAGGAACAGGTCGATTCTGTATTAACAGAGGGAGCGCAGGTGTGAGTGGAGACACAAGTCAAACAGAACATCAGCTCAATGAACTTTATTTACACTGTAAAAAAAACTGTAATTTAACACAATTTCACTGTTTATTTTACAGATTTTTCCTGTATTCTCAAAATGCAAGAAATATTAATGAATGACAAACACAGACTGTGATTTTACATGTCAAATGTAAAATAACACGAAAAAACTGTAACTGCGAATAACCATAAATTTCCATTTTTTTAAAAGAAATTTTTTTCTTTTTTCCACAGAAAAAAACAGTTAATACATTTACAAATGTATCATAATTTCACAAATATTTATTTTCTATTTATGAGATAAACTGTTAATTTAAAGTTTAATACTGTAAAAAGAAAATAACAAAACAAGATAAAATTACTGACAATTAACTGTTAAGAAGTATTTGTTCTGTAAGTTTAACCAGACTTGTTTGTTAATTGACAAATATCTTGTGTAATTACAGGAGTTTCACAACAAAAATGTTGAATAAATGTATTTTTGTAAATGTATAACATGTATAAGCACTGATAAACTGTCCAAACAGTTTTTATCAGTGGATTGTACAACTGAGTCTCATTGAAAATTATTTATATATATATATATATATATATATATTATATATATATACAGGTGGGAAGCAAAATTTACAATGAACATTTAGTTGTTTTTTCTCAGCAGGCACTACGTCAATTGTTTTGAAACCAAACTATATTGATGTCATAATCATACCTAACACTATTATCCATACCTTTTCAGAAACTTTTGCCCATATGAGTAATCAGGAAAGCAAACGTCAAGAGTGTGTGATTTGCTGAATGCACTCGTCACACCAAAGGAGATTTCAAAAATAGTTGGAGTGTCCATAAAGACTGTTTAGAATGGAAAGAAGAGAATGACTATGAGCAAACTATTACGAGAAAGTCTGGAAGATACTATTAAAGAATGGGAGAAGTTGTCACCCCAATATTTGAGGAACACTTGCGCAAGTTTCAAGTTTCAGGAAGCGTGTGAAGGCAGTGATTGAGAAAGAAGGAGGACACAGAATAAAAACATTTTCTATTATGTACATTTTCTTGTGGCAAATAATTCTCATGACTTTCAATAAACTAATTGGTCATACACTGTCTTTCAATCCCTGCCTCAAAATATTGTAAATTTTGCTTCCCCCCCTGTATATTTATAGGTAATTTGATTGTTTTAAATACATGAAAATATTCTTTATTAAACATTAAAGTCAAAAATATGCAAAATCTCATGTAAAGTTAGGGCAAAAAACTGTATTTTAATTATGGAAAATTTCGTATTTTTATGAGATGGTTATTTTCTATTATTTTACAGTATTTTTTCTGCACCCCTGCTGCCGAATATTACTGTTTTTATGTTTTTTATTTATTTATTTATTTACAGTGTATAAAGCACTTTAAAAACAACAGAGTCAGCCAAGAACAAAAAACACATAAAGAAATTATAAAAAAATAATAAAAGTAATTACACATTAAAACAATAACAGCTAACCCCTTAACCCTGAAGACCCACAGCTAATTTAGTTATAATTTCATATGATTTTTCCTCAAAATTTAACCATTTTATTCCGATATTATCTTCTGTATTTTGTTTTTTAATTGAAAATCATGTATTTCTTATATTTAATTCACTGCTCATGTAGATGTTCATTAAAGCTCAGATTCAAGTCAAAGGTTATTCCATCAGACCAGAAAACTAAAGAAACTGTTTGAAATAACTGAACACACCTGTGTCCATCCACGTCATTGATCCAACTCCATGGGTTTGACTGGGGAATCAATGTTGTAGAAGATGACGGTGTTTCCACGGTAACTATGGAGCCTCTGAACATCCAAATATGGTCATATCTGATGACCATGAAAAGATGAAGAACTGTATTTTACACCAATTATTGACATGGATTGATAGAATTACGGATCAACAGGAATGAAACAGTTTAGATCAGAAGATGGTTTAGGTTAAAGGTGGACGTTTGGGTCTTTCAGGGTTAAAGGTGGACATTTGGGTCTTTCGGGTTAAAGGTGGACATTTGGGTCTTTACGGGTTAAAGGTGGACATTTGGGTCTGTAAGGGTTTAAAGGTGGACGTCTGGGTCTGTAAGGGTTAAAGGTGGACGTCTGGGTCTGTAAGGGTTAAAGGTGGACGTGGTCTGTAAGGGTTAAAGTGGACGTTTGGGTCTGTAAGGGTTAAAGGTGGACGTTTGGGTGTTTAAGGGTTAAAGGTGGACGTTTGGATCTTTCAGGGTTAAAGGTGGACGTCTGGGTCTGTACGGGTTGTGGACGTTGGGGTCTTTAAGGGTTAAAGGTGGACGTCTGGGTCTGTAAGGGTTAAAGGTGGACGTTTGGGTCTGTAAGGGTTAAAGGTGGACGTTGGGTGTTTAAGGGTTAAAGGTGGACGTTTGGATCTTTCAGGTTAAAGGTGGACGTCTGGGTCTGTAAGGGTTAAAGGTGGACGTCTGGGTCTGTAAGGGTTAAAGGTGGACGTTTGGGTCTGTAAGGGTTAAAGGTGGACGTTTGGGTCTGTAAGGTTAAAGGTGGACGTTTGGGTGTTTAAGGGTTAAAGGTGGACGTTTTGGATCTTTCAGGGTTAAAGGTGGACGTCTGGGTCTGTAAGGGTTAAAGGTGGACGTTTGGGTGTTTAAGGTTAAAGGAGGACGTTTTGTGTTTAAGGTTAAAGGGTGGACGTTTGGATCTTTTCAGGTTAAAGGTGGACTCTGGGTCTGTAAGGGTTAAAGGTGGACGTCTGGTCTGTAAGGTTAAAGGTGGACTTTGGGTCTGGAAGGGTTAAAGGTGGACGTTTGGGTCTGTAAGGGTTAAAGGTGGACTTTGGGTGTTTAAGGGTTAAAGGTGGACGTTTGGATCTTTCGGTTAAAGGTGGACGTCTGGTCTGTAAGGGTTAAAGGTGGACGTTTGGGTGTTTAAGGGTTAAAGGTGGACGTTTGGATCTTTCAGGGTGGTGGACGTCTGGGTCTGTAAGGGTTAAAGGTGGACATTTATGTGTTTAAAGGTTAAAGGTGGACGTTTGGATCTGTAAGGGTTAAGGTGGATGTTTGGGTCTTTAAGGGTTAAAGGTGATGTTTGGGTCTGTAAGGGTTAAAGGTGGACGTTTGGGTCTTTCAG